>NW_024727202.1:90000-149269 GCF_018991925.1 Homarus americanus
TCATTATGGTACTGTGGCTGTGTACCAAGTGTGGCCACGTACTGTGTACCATGTGTAGCCACATACTGTGTGCCATGTGTGGCCACGTTGTGTACCACGTGTGGCCACGTACTGTGTACCATGTGAGGCCACGTAGTGTGCACCATGTGTAGCCACATACTGTGCCATGTGTGGCCACGTAATGTGTACCATGTGTAGCCACATACTGTGCCATGTGTGGCCACGTACTGTGTACCATGTGTGTCCACGTGCTGTATACCATGTGTGGCCACTCACTGTATACCATATGTGGCCACTCACTGTATACCATGTGTGGCTAAGTACTACATACTATGTGTGGCCACATACTGTATACAATGTGAGGCCACGCACTGTATACCATGTGTGGCCACGTACTACACACCATGTGAGGCCACGCACTGTGTACCATGTGTGGCCACGTGCTATATACCATGTGTGGCTACGCACTGTGTACCATGTGTGGTCACGTAATGTATACCATGTGTGACCACGTACTGTATACCATGTGTGGCCACTCACTGTACCATGTGTGTCCACGTACTGTATACCATGTGTGGCCACGTACTGTATACCATGTGTGGCCACTTACTGTATACCATGTGTGGCCACGTACTGTATCCCATGTGTGGTCACGTCCTGTGTACCATGTGTGGCCACGTACTGTATACCTTGTGTGGCCACGTACTGTGTACCATGTGTGGCCACGTATTGTACACCATGTGTGGCCACGCACTGTATACCTTGTGTGGCCACGTACTGTGTACCATGTGTGGCCACGTACTGTACACCATGTGTGGCCACGTACTGTACACCATGTGTGGCCACGTACTGTACACCATGTGTGGCTACTACCTGCAGCAAAATTAACAAGATAATGACTGTGTATCCAGAGTGCAGGCAATGAATTTGGTAATATTGAAGCAACACAGCGGTGATGTTATTGTTGTTGACTGCACAAATATAAATCCTTCATTAACGAGAAATCTCTTTTGGCTTTGTAGTTTGTGAAATTTGTTGGGTTAAGTACCTCAGCTGCCCACACAAACAACGGAGGGGTGGGGGTTTTGTATCCATGTTGGAGCTTCGAACAAAGAGCTAATTAATATAGTCAAATAGCGCTTAAAAACATAGACGGATATCCAAACACTAGAACTATACAATGCGAACCATCAAACAAATAAAAAAACAAAATATCAACAAAAGAACATTACAAAGCTTAATAGACAAACAAAGAAAACTAACAACACTATATCCACTGTCATTACGCTAACTTCACTACCATAACACTAGCTTCACTGTCATTACGCTAACTTCACCACCATAGCACTAGCTTCACTGTCACTACGCTAACTTCACCACCATATAACACTAGCTCCACTGTCATTACGCTAATTTCACTACCATAACACTAGCTTCACTGTCATTACGCTAACTTCACCACCATAGCACTAGCTTCATTGTCATTACGCCAACTTCACTACCATAACACTAGCTTCACTTTTATTACGCTAACTTCACTTCCATAACAATAGCTTCACTGTTATTACGCTAACTTCACTACAATAGCACTAGCTTCACTGTCACTACGCTAACTTCACCACCATATAACATTAGCTTCACTGTCATTACGCTAATTTCACTACCATAACACTAGCTTCACTGTCATTACGCCAACTTCACTACCATAGCACTAGCTTCACTTTTATTACGCTAACTTCACTACCATAACACTAGCTTCACTGTTATTACGCTAACTTCACTACAATAGCACTAGCTTCACTGTCATTACACTAACTTCACTACCATAGCACTAGCTTCGATTTTATTACGCTAACTTCACTACCATAACACTAACTTCACTGTTATTACGCTAACTTTACTACAATAGCATTAGCTTCAATGTTATTATGCTAACTTCACCACCATAGCACTAGCTTCACTGTCATTACGCTAACTTCACCACCATAGCATTAGCTTCACTGTCATTGCGCTAACTTCACTACCATAGCACTAGCTTCACTGTCATTATGCTAACTTCACTACGATAATAACATAACAATAACCACCACTATCTTCACTACTATAACACTAACGCCACTACCATCAAAACCATAACACTAACCCCCACTGACTTGCATATTTTCAGCTTATGGCTGCTGTATTTGTTAACAAAACCTTTATTATTATTATTATTATTATTATTATTATTATTATTATTATTATTATTATTATTAGTAGTAGTAGTATTAGTAGTAGTAGTAGTAGTAGTAGTAGTAGTAGTAGTAGTAGTAGGCCCGGGCGGCGTGGGTGTGTTGGGGTGCCTTCCCAGATTTAAAGTGTTATTGGTGGGGATATACTCAGTTTATGGGAGCGAGAATTTCACAGTGTGTCGATGAACGTTGGATGTCACCTTGAGCATCATCGCCGACGGCTCGTCTCATTCCTTACGACTTTAAACGCAAATATTGCTCGTGTTCACCGGCGATCTTCAAGTAAGCCGGTGAGTGTTTGAATGGTGGGTGGCTGGAGTTGCCAAATGTCAGTGCCAGTGTGTCGATAGGCCTACCCTAGCAAGGGTGGCATCGCGACTCTCGCCCCTATGGGGCCAAGTGCCTCAAGTAACGGCCATTCCATGTAATGTCGGCTGACCCAGTGAGTATATATAACTAATGTTACATCAGCGAGACCATAGAAACGGTGGCTATCTCTACCAAAGTGACATAATCAAGTGTTAGGTGTGACAATTCTTGCTCCCAGTGGATTATTACTCATGGGTGGATTATCGCCCACATGGGGGGTGCCCGACACAACCACACGCGCGCGTAAGCCCTTACTACCCGGACATCGAAGGCCAGGCTGTCACCCCTGTGCCTCAAACGCATAAGATCTAGTTCCTTCGTCCGTATGGGCCCAATAGCAGAGGTCGGAGGCGGAAATATCTGTCGCCCGAGTTGCTGGGCACTATGCCTGGCAACAGTCTGTGCTGCGTCTGTGCTAGCCCGAACCAAAACTGCACAAATTGTTTTTGTGCGAGAAACAATCGATCATGTGTCGATTGCAGGAAGCTGGACCAGTGTCGGAACCCACGTGGCAGGGAGCCGACACAGGCGGCCACAGTGGATATCGCCGGGACCCAACCACCCGATGATATCCCAAATGATAGCAGTGAGTCTACTCAACCCGAAAATGTAGTACTAATAAATGCTGCTCCCTCAGTAGTAGGTGTCCAGGAGGAGAATGAGAGACTGCCGCCTCAGTGGAAAGGCATGTCGAAGGAAAATGCAGGCGTATGGGTCAAAGAAACCTACTCGGAAATTGTCAAGTGGTCGCCCGTTAACTTATTTGAACCACCCAAGTGTGCGGCCACCAAAGAAATGATTCGGGAGATGACTTTCTTTATGACTGATTACACTCAGGACCGTTTCCTCGCCCCCCTAGCTCTTCAAATACTGGCAATAATACCACATCTATTTTGTCAGAGGACACACACAAAGGCTAAGCACAAAGAAAATGTGGCAGCAATGAAGAGAAGGTCGACAATGTGGCGGACTGGGGCCCTAGATGATCTCCTATGTGAAGCAAGAACACTGCAGGAGAGACTAAAATCTACGGGTGACGGAAAGCAAAACACCGATGACGTGGCAAGAAAATTTGGAAACAAAATGCGTGTGGGAAAAGTGTCTCTCGCGGTAAGATCTCTAACACATGAATCCTCCGGTGGAGTGATGCCAATAAACAGGGCGACATTAAAACTATTGAAAGAGAAACATCCCCCTGCAAGTGAAGATGAAGGCATCAGGTTCCAGGGTGACTATATCCCACCAAATGTTGTCCTGTTCGAGAAAATAACAGGAGAGATGGTGTGGAAAAAGGCACTGAAGACTCGAGGAGGAGCCGGCCCTTCAGGTCTGGATGCAAACGGTTGGAGAGTCATCCTCAGCACTAACAAGTTTGGCCCTGTAGCAAGCGAACTCTGCACTGCCATTGCCACCCTTGCAAGAAAGCTTGCATCCTCTTGCTGCCATCACCTCCAGGCTCTGACGGCCTGCCGCCTTATTCCTCTGGAAAAGAATCCAGGATGTAGACCTATAGGGGTGGGGGAAGTGCTGAGGCGGATCATCAGGATGGTCAGGGCAGCAGCAGGGAACCTACAAGTGTGTGCTGGCCACCAGGCTGGTGGGGAGGCGGCCATTCACGCCATGAGATTGATATTTGAGCAGCGTGATTGTGAGGCCGTTCTTCTGGTGGATGCCTCAAACGCATTCAACATACTTAACCGCAAGGCTGCACTGCACAACATCAAGATCAAGTGTCCTAGCTTTGCGATGTATGTTGAAAATTCGTATAGGAATCCTTCAGACCTCTACATAGTAAACAACAAGGCTCTACGAGGTGATACCATCCTACAGTCGACCGAGGGAACAACACAGGGGGACCCCGTTGCAATGGCAATGTATGCAATAGGCCTATCAGTGCTCCAACAAGAAATAAAGTATGAAACAACTGGGGTCAAACAAGTGGCATATGCTGATGACCTCACAGGAGCAGGAAAAGTGGAGGACATCAAAAAGTGGTGGGACCTGGTAACATCGCGAGGTCCACAAATAGGGTACCACCCTAACGCCAGCAAATCCTTCCTCATCGTGAAGCCAGATCATTATGATCGGGCTGTGGAGGTTTTCGGCGAAAGTGAGGTCAAAATAACTAAGGACGGCCAAAGACATCTAGGCGCAGTAATTGGCACTACGGACTTCAAGACCCAGTACGTAGGGGGAAAAGTGAATGAGTGGGTTAGCGAAATCCATGCTCTATCGGAGATTGCTAACACAGAGCCACATGCGGCCTTTGCAGCATTCACACATGGAGTCAAGCATCGTTGGAACTACCTGATGCGTACCATCCCTGAGATCCGACCTCTCCTCCACCCTTTGGAAGAAGCAGTCAGTGTCAAGTTCATTCCCAAACTAGTGAAACACCACGACTTAACCTCAGCAGAAAGAACACTTCTTGCACTTCCACCAAGACTGGAAGGGATGGGACTAACTAATCCAGAGGAGATTGCTGACTCTGAACATCAAAATTCACTTAAGCTCACGGCAGCCCTCACTGACCACATAATCGCCCAGAATGCAACAGGGGAAGTGGACACCAGCGAAGTTAATAAGATCCGTAGGTCCATTACAACAGATCGGCAGAACTGCCAAAATGACATGTTGCAGCAACTATTGCTGCTGGTTCCAGAAAATTTGACAAAAAAAGTAGCTATAGCGCAGGAGGTGGGCGCCTCGAACTGGCTAACTACGTTACCGATAAGGGCAAATGGTTTCAGCCTTAACAAACAAGAATTTACAGATGCCATTGCTCTAAGGTACGGTTGGCCAGTAGATGGTTTGCCCTCCCAATGCGTGTGTGGCTATTCCTATGATGGCGATCACGCCATGGTTTGCAAGAAGGGGGGCTTCATATGCATGAGGCATGACGAGGTAAGGGATCTCACAGCAAATATGTTGAAGGAAATCTGTCGGGACGTCATGGTAGAACCGACCCTCCTTCCACTGGATGGCGAGATCTTCCAACACAGGACTTCAAACACATCTAACGAAGCCCGTGTGGACGTCAGTGCTCGAGGATTCTGGACGCGGGGACAGCGAGCTTTCTTCGACATCAGGATTTTTGATCCCATGGCCGTTTGTCACCGTAACCTAGCTCTCGATGCTGCGCATAGGAGGAACGAGAACGACAAGAGAAGGGCATATGGGGAGAGAATTCAAAATGTTGATCAAGGCAGCTTCACTCCTCTAGTGTTCACAACCTCTGGTGGGATGGGCCCAAGTGCAAGATGTTTCTACGCCAGACTCGCGGAGCTGATCTCCGAACAGAAGCAGCAGCCCAGAAGTTATGTCACAGCCTGGATGAGATGTCGACTGTCCTTCTCTCTCCTTCGGTCGGCTTTGCTCTGCCTCAGGGGAACGAGAGCTTCTGCCCCTACTCCGACAACTGCTGCAGATATCGACTATGAGGCTACAGTCACTGAATGCCGCATGGATCTGCGGCTCAACTAATTTAACACAGATAGGATAGTTTCTTATGTATTAGGATATTTAATATTAAGGTAAATAAATGGTGGCGAAGGTGTGGCTATTGGGGGAGGCTGGAGGCCACGTTTAAAAAAAAAAAAAAAAAAAAAAAGTAGTAGTAGTAGTAATTTACAGATGCCATTGCTCTAAGGTACGGTTGGCCAGTAGAAGGTTTGCCCTCCCAATGCGTGTGTGGCTATTCCTATGATGGCGATCACGCCATGGTGTGCAAGAAAGGGGGCTTCATATGCATGAGGCATGACGAGGTGAGGGACCTCACAGCAAATATGTTGAAGGAAATCTGCCGGGATGTCATGGTAGAACCGACCCTCCTTCCATTGGATGGTGAGATCTTCCAACACAGGACTTCAAACACATCTAACGAAGCCCGTGTGGACGTCAGTGCTCGAGGATTCTGGACGCTGGGACAGCGAGCTTTCTTCGACATCAGGATTTTTGATCCCATGGCCGCATGTCACCGTAACCTAGCTCTCGATGCTGCACATAAGGAGGAACGAGAGCGACAAGATAAGGGCATATGGGGAGAGAATTCAAAACGTTGATCAAGGCAGCTTCACTCCTCTAGTGTTCACAACCTCTGGTGGGATGGGACCAAGTGCAAGATGTTTCTACGCCAGACTCGCGGAGGTGATCTCCGAACAGAAGCAGCAGCCCAGAAGTTATGTTACAGCCTGGATGAGATGTCGACTGTCTTTCTCTCTCCTTCGGTCGGCTTTGCTCTGCCTCAGGGGAACGAGAGCTTCTGCCCCAACTCCGACAACTGCTGCAGATATTGACTATGAGGCTACTGTCACTGAATGCCCCATAGATCTGCGGCTTAACTAATTTAACACAGTTAGGATAGCTACTTATCTATTAGGATATTTAATATTTAGGTAATTAAATGGTGGCGAAGGTGTGGCTATTGGGGGAGGCTGGAGGCCACGTTAAAAAAAAAAAAAGTAGTAGTAGTAGTAGTGGGTGTGCGCAGCGTGGGTGTTGTGGAGTGTCCTCCCTGATCTAAAGTGTTATTGGTGGGGACATACTCGCTGTGTGGGAGCGGGAATTTAATTATGTGTCGGTGAATATCTGATGTCACCCTAAGCATTGTCACCTAATGTTTCTTCTCATCCCTTACGGCATTAATTGTAAATATTCCGTGTGCTCACCGGCGATCACCAAGGGAGTAGTGAGTTGGGGGGTACTTGGTGGGTCGGCTAATGCAGAGGCTCAGTGCCAGTGCCAGTGTCCATAGGCCTACTTTGGCAGGGGTGGTTTCGAGACTCTCGTCCCTATGGGGCCGAGAGTTCTGCCCATGCGGTCGCCTCCCCACCATAGTAACGGACACTTCATGTAGGGTCTCGACAAACCAAGTGAGTATATATAACTGATATTACACCAGTGAGACCATATAAATAGTGAGACCATATACATAGTGATTATTTGTGCCAAGGATATATAAACAAGTGCTTGGTGTGACAAAATCTTGTCCATAGTGTATCATTCTGATGTGTGGATTGTCGCCCATAGGGGGGGTAGCCTACACACCCACGCGTGCACGTATGCCCCTACTACCTGGACACAGCAGTCCAGCCTGTCACCTCTCCGCCCTTCCCTCTTAAGAACTAGCTTAATCTTGTGCCTGAGACCAAAGCAGATGTTCGGAGGCGGACGTAACCGTCGCCCAAGGTGCAGAACACTATGCCGGGTAACAGTCATTGTTGTGTCTGTACTAGCCGGTACCAAAATTGCACTAGCTGTGATTGTGCGAGAAACTACCCACCATGTATGGCTTGCAGAAAAGGAAACAATTGCCGCAACCCTTATAACCCTCATGGCAGGGAGCCGACACAGGAGGCCACAGTGGATATCGCTGGGACCCAGCCGCCCGATGATATCCTAAATGATAGCAGTGAGTCTACTCAACTTGAAATTGTAGTACGAATTAATGCTGAACCAATAGTAGCAGATGTCCACGAGGTGAATGAGAGACACCCACCACAGTGGAATGGAATGTCGGTGGAAAATGCGGACATATGGGTTAAAGAAACTTACTCAGAAATTGTCAGGTGGTCGCTAGCAAACCTGTTTGAACCACCCAAGTGTGCGGCCACCAAAGAAATGATTCGGGAGATGATTCATCTCATAACTGAGTACACTCAAGACCACTTCCTTGCCCCATTAGCTCTTCATATACTGGCAATAATACCACATCTATTCTGTCAGAGGACACACACAAAGACTAAGCACAAAGAAAATGCGGCAGCAATGAAGAGAAGATTGACACTGGCAGAAGGGGGCCCTTGATGATCTCCTATGTGAAGCAAGAACACTGCAGGAGAGACTAAAATCTGCAGGAGACGGAAAGCAAAACACCGATGACGTTGCAAGAAAGTTTGGAAACAAAATGCTTGCTGGAAAAGTGTCTTTGGCGGTAAGATCTCTCACAGAGGAATCCGCCGGTGGGGTCCTGCCAATAACAGAGAGACATTAAAACAACTGAAAGAAAAACATCCCTCTGCAAGTGATGATGAAGGCATCAGGTTTCAGGGTGCTTATATCCTACCAAATGCTGTCCTGTTCGAGAAAATAACAGGAGGGATGGTGTGGAAAAAGGCACTAAAGACTCAGGGAGGTGCCGGCCCTTCAGGTCTTGATGCAAACGGTTGGAGAGTCATCCTCAGCACTAACAAGTTTGGCCCCGTAGCAAGTGATCTCTGCACGGCCATTGCCGTCCTTGCAAGAAAGCTTGCATCCTCATGCTGCCATCACCTTCATGCTGTGACGGCCTGCCGCCTCATTCCCCTGGATAAGAATCCAGGATGTAGGCCAATAGGAGTGGGGGAAGTGCTGAGGCGAATCATCGGAAAATGCATAATGGAGGTGGTAAAGGATGATGTCAAGGCAGCAGCAGGGATCCTGCAAGTTTGTGCTGGCCAACAAGCTGGAGGGGAAGCTGCCATTCACGCCATGAGAACGATATTTGAGCAACGCGATTGTGAGGCCGTTCTCCTGGTCGACGCTTCAAACGCATTCAACATACTTAACCGCAAGGCCGCACTGCACAACATCGAGATCAAGTGTCCAAGCTTTGCAATGTATGTTGAAAACTCCTATAGGAATCCATCAGACCTTTATATAGTAAACAACAAGGCTCTAAGAGGGGATACCATCATACAGTCAACAGAGGGAACAACACAGGGGGACCGTGTTGCAATGGCAATGTATGCAATAGGCCTATCCATGCTCCAACACACAATAAAATTTGACAAAAAACGAATGTCAAGCAAGTGGCGTACGCTGATGACCTTACAGGAGCAGGAAAAGTGGAGGACATCAAAAAGTGGTGGGACCTGGTAACATCACGAGGCCCACAAATAGGGTATCACCCAAACGCCGACAAGTCTTTCCTCATTGTGAAGCCAGAACATTATGAACGGGCAATGGAGGTGTTCGGTGGAAGTGAGGTCAAAATAACAAAGGATGGCAAAAGACACCTTGGCGCAGTAATCGGCACGACGGACTTCAAGACCGAGTACGTAACTGGAAAGGTGAATGAGTGGGTTAGGGAAATCCATGCTTTCTGAGATTGCTAACACAGAGCTACATGCGGCTTTTCCAGCATTCACCCATGGAGTCAAGCATCGTTGGAACTACCTGATGCGCACTGTCCCTGATATTGGACCCCTCTTCCACCTCCTGGAAGAAGCTATCAGCGTAAATTTCATTCCCAAATTAGTGAAACACCCTCACCTAACCCCAGCAGAAAGATCACTCCTTGCATTACCACCGAGACTGGGAGGAATGGGACTGACCAATCCAGAGGAGATTGCTGCCGCTGAACATCAAAACTCAGTTAAGTTAACGGCAGCCCTCACGGACCACATAATAGCTCAGAACGCAACAGGGGAGGTGGATACCAGTGAAGTAAACAAGATCCGAAGATCCATTACGACAGAACGACAGTACGGCCAAAGTGACAAGTTGCAGCAACTATTGCTGCAAATTCCAGAGAATTTGAAAAAAAAAGTAGCTATAGCGCAGGAGGTGGGCGCCTCGAACTGGTTAACTACATTACCGATAAGGGCAAATGGTTTCAGTCTCAATAAACAAGAATTTACAGATGCCATTGCTCTAAGGTACGGTTGGCCAGTAGAAGGTTTGCCCTCCCAATGCGTGTGTGGCTCTTTCTATGACGTCGATCACGCCATGGTGTGCAAGAAAGGGGGCTTCATATGCATGGGGCATGACGAAGTAAGGGACCTCACAGCAAATATGTTGAAGGAAATCTGCCAGGATGTCATGGTAGAACCGACCCTCCTTCCTTTGGACAGTGAGATCTTCCAACATAGGACTTCAAACACATCCAACGAAGCCTGTGTTGACGTCAGTGCTTGAGGATTCTGGACGAGGGGACAGCGAGCTTTCTTCGACATCAGGATTTTTGATCCCATAGCCGCATGTCACCGTAACTTAGCTCTCGATGCTGCACACAGGAGGAACGAGAACGACAAGATAAGGGCATATCGGGAGAGAATTCAAAACGTTGATCAAGGCAGCTTCACTCCTCTAGTGTTCACAACCTCTGGTGGGATGGGACAAAGTGCTAGATGTTTCTATGCCAGACTCGCGGAGGTGATCTCCGAACAGAAGCAGCAGCCCGGAAGTTATGTTACAGCCTGGATGAGATGTCGACTGTCCTTCTCTCTCCTTCGGTCGGCTTTGCTCTGCCTCAGGGGAACGAGAGCTTCGGCCCCAATGCCGACAACAGATGCAGATATTGACTATGCGGCATCAGTCACTGAATGCCGCATAGATCTGCGGCTCAACTAATTCAACACAGATAGGATAGCTACTTATGTATTAGGATATTTAATATTAAGGTAATAAAATGGCGGCGAAGGTGTGGCTATCGGGGAGGCTGGAGGCCATTAGTAAAAAAAAAAAGAGTAGTATTTGTAGTAGTATTGTTATTATTACACACAAATAATCTCTCTCTCTCTCTCTCTCTCTCTCTCTCCTTCCTACACATTAGGTAGCAGTCTGTAGGCCTCAAGCCCCTTAATGAATTGTAGCATATACAGATATCGTCCACTCAGTAGGCAACTAAACCCAGGATAGTATTGCTGTATGATACCTCGCTGCTATCTCCCCATTTGCCTCTGTCTACCCAGCAGTAATTGGGGACCTGGATGTTAATCAATTTGCTGATCGTATTCCGGGGTAATGGTTAGCCACTGCAGTGGCGAGTTGTCCGGTCTTCTCGGACTATTCCTTGACACTGGGTCATACAACTCGTTAACTTAGGGTGTAGTTGTTGTGTTGGCGACAGCTTCTACACCTTAAACAAATTCACGCCTTGGTGGCCATCCTCGATTTCGAGGGGCAACCATTCTTATTTCTAAATGGGCTTCCCGAGAGGCGTTCTTCTATTTCAACACACCTTTGTTACCCATCCCAGTGTGTTTTGGGTGATATTTCTTGTTAAATTACATGGCGTTCACAGTGTACACTCGGTGACTTAGTATAGTTTCAATCTACAGTACACTCGCTTAGGGTGTAGTACGAGGGATATAACAAGTGTTCAAAAATTAAGTCTACAGTATTAAGTTCCAGGTAGAATACACAGTAATTAGCACCTTTGATTAAGTGACTCATCCCACAAGTTCCCTTAGGCATGATAGTCGTGTTGTATCACCTTCGTAGAAAAACCAAGCACTGATGACCCGAGCAAACATAGCCAGACTAAACCACAATCATGGCTTTCTAGAAGGTCTGAGGAGCGATACACACCCTCATGTATCCTCACCTAATGCTACATATTTAACTTATTATGTATCACACAGATAAGGTAATGTAATAAAATAAGCAACACTATGGCTAAATAACTAAGATACACAATTAAGAGTAAATGGCAGAAAATAGTAAACCGATCCAAGACACAGACAGAGGTGTAGAGTACGTGCATGTAACCTAAAGACAAATTTAGTAAACTTCATGCTTAGAGGTTCGTGGTTAGAAGTTCATGGTTAGAAGTTCATGGCTAAGGTTGGGGTGTTGCGTTACGGATATAGTGATCTGACAACCGTAATACATAATGAAGCCAATGAAAGTGATAACACCAACCACATTGACGCAAGTAGACAGACATTTTACACCAAGGTTGACAAATTGTACACGTGAGCGCCAAGATAAAACAGAGATGTCTTGTTCAATGATGGATTGGTACAGTATCGTTGGAGTAAGTCTGTTGACCTAAAGGGACTTTATTGAGAGTTATAAGAGGATTAATATCTATGATAAAAATAAATAAAAAGCCAGAGTTTGTTTGGCTGGTAGTGTTTCTGTATGCAGCTTTACTGACGTTAACTGGAAACGAGAAAAAAGGTGAAACAGTTAACTTTGAAGAAGAAGTAAACAGGAGCTACAATCTTGCTGGACCGACAATGCTTAGATAGAGAAATGTCCTTGACTATTGACTTCACAAAAGTCTAGTGAGCTGACTGAAAATGAAAAAGGAACACAACCCCCCCCAAAAAATAAAAATCCTCGAACTCTGTGAAAAAACCAGTTGACAAGCGAGTCCTCGTTCAAAGGAAATTGGAACACGCGAGGACAGAACTGACGACATACAGAAAGATATTAGCTTTGTTCGAGAGAGAGAGAGAGAGAGAGAGAGAGAGAGAGAGAGAGAGAGAGAGAGAGAGAGAGAGAGAAATTCATCAGCAAGCTTGTTATCAGTGTTTATGATTTCAGAAAACTTGGCATTCAACAGATGGAATTCTTGCAGCGTGACCGCAAGGCCTTGAAATGATCACATAGAATTACTTGATATCTACTGACTACATTTATTTCCCGAAAATCTGAGACTGAAACAGTATCACTTTAATCAAAGAGACCAATTTTAACTCGTGTTGAGAAATCAGGAGTTATATGAACGATAAGTGAGGAAATGTTATCCTTACTACGCTTTAACTTGTAGTAGACGGTAGACAACAATCTCTTGGGATCATAAGAGGTAGATGCAGGTTGTCTAAGATGAACTGCATGTCACTAAAAATGACTAGAACAAGTGAAGTACTGTATACAGGATATGTCATGAAACGAAACAATATAAATTAATGTTCAGAGAATGGAGGGTGTGTTAAGTGTTCAGAGAATGGAGGGTGTGTTAAGTGTTCAGAGAATGGAGGGTGTGTTAAGTGTTCAGAGAATGGAGGGTGTGTTAAGTGTTCAGAGAATAGAGGGTGTGTTAAGTGTTCAGAGAATAGAGGGTGTGTTAAGTGTTCAGAGAATGGAGGATGTGTTAAGTGTTCAGAGAATGGAGGGTGTGTTAAGTGTTCAGAGAATGGAGGGTGTGTTAAGTGTTCAGAGAATGGAGGGTGTGTTAAGTGTTCAGAGAATGGAGGGTGTGTTAAGTGCTCAGAGATTGGAGGATGTGTTAAGTGTTCAGAGAATGGAGGGTGTGTTAAGTGTTCAGAGAATGGAGGGTTTGTTAAGTGTTCAGAGAATGGAGGGTGTGTTAAGTGTTCAGAGAGTGGAGAGGAGGTCAGGTTATGGTAACTGCTGCCATTACCTGTAACTTGCACTTAAGGGGACGCACTCTTGTTAAACCGTAAGGCTTCCACAGTGTAGACTCACATGAGTTTTTACCTCCATTACACTTGCTTTGGCTGTAGTAAGTAGAATACAAAAAAAAAATCACGCGTATAAAATAAATATCAATTTAAGTTCAGGTAAAATGCCCAGTAATTTGCACCTTAGAATAAGTGAGCAATAAGAGACACCTTCACTCTCACTCGCCCACAAGCTCCCTTAGTTGTGACAGACCGTTGTATCACCTTCAGCGGGCGACCAAACACTGACCCCAGCAAACAGATCCAGACTAAACCAGAGACAAAATATTCTTGACACACCAACGTCATGATGTCAGTCAATTCGTTGTGGCTAACAGTTTATCCTCAACCATGCTACTGGCACCCTCACCCTCCTGTAATCCATATTAATATAAACTATAATATACAGTATAGCGCCTCCATATGAACAGAAACCGTATGCATCTACAGTTATCGTATCTCTTATGTTTTACTCTATACAAAAACATAGATTTCCCCTAACAAATACCCAAATCCTACTTAATTCCTACCTGTACATTCATCCCAGCATTTCTTCCGTCAAGGAGAGGGTTGTTTGCTTTTATCCATTCTTATCTCCCCTACTCTTGTTAACCAATTCTTGCATTCCCAGCCACGATCTGTTCTGAGTTAAGCTTTCACTTCCCCCCAAAGACCTAAAACCTACAGTATATACATTGCCTCTGCTTCTTCCCCAAACACAATAATCCTATCGTCTTTAGGATTCTTAACATTTATATATGAGAGCATCGTGTCCTCGAACCATTTTGCTGAAATACTCATCCTTGGTGATTTCAGCGAATACAGTAATCCCTAGGGCAGGTTACTCATTCTTCTCGTACAGATGCAAACCGTCTCGGAGAAGAAATGTTTCCCTTTTTCAATGACTTCACCCACTTAGTCATTGACCACACCTAGCTAGTCACTGACCTCACCCAGCTAGTGATTGACCTCACCCAGTTAGTCATTGACCCCACCTAACTTGTCACAGACCTAGCACAAATCCCCTGGTCGCCCTGTGTAAAAGAATACTGTTCTATATTTCTCCACCATCAGTTACACACTCTATCACTACGTCTTGTCTGATAGATTTTTCTGACCTACTCTTCTCTTTCTAGGTTTCACCTCCACTCTTAAGTCCTCGCCCTTGTACACACGCACTCTGTGACACTACGATAGAGGTAACTGCACTCTTTGGCACTACGATAGAGGTAGCTCCTCTCTTTGGCACTACGCTAGAGGTAGCTGCACTACGATAGAGGTAGCTGCACTCTTTGGCATCACGAAAGAGGTAACTGCACTCTTTGGCGCTACGATAGATTGGCTGAAATTATTTGAGGATATTTTACTCCCAGTTCAAACGAAACTTTACGATGAATTCATTTACTTGTCCTAACATTATTCCACCGAGCGTTTAACCCTGCACGTAGTTCTTTGTTTCCAATTCGATTCTTACTGCCTGTTACCAGGTTTAATGTCCTGTGACAAAGTAAAAGAATATTATTTCTGTCCCAAACAAAATCTCTTTTACGATGAATTCACTAATGGGAAAACTACCTCATCATTAGCGAACGCCTTTAATTTAAATTCTTTCATTCACACACAATAACACCCACACATTATAATAATATATAATATAACAATGGTTGCCCCTCGTGTAACGAGGATGGCCAGCCCAAGTGCCACCTAGGTGTGAATTATTTGGTTTAAGGTGTAGAAACTGTCGCCAACACAACAACCACACCC
Organism: Homarus americanus; assembly: GCF_018991925.1. Taxonomy (NCBI): domain Eukaryota; kingdom Metazoa; phylum Arthropoda; class Malacostraca; order Decapoda; family Nephropidae; genus Homarus; species Homarus americanus. The sequence continues at coordinate 105,479 of NW_024727202.1, forward strand.
TAAGTTACCGAGTTGCATGACCCAGTGCCAGAGAATAGTCCAAGACCGGACAAATTCGCTAACTACACTGGCTAACCATTACCCCGGAATACGATCCGCAAATCGATTAATATCCAGGTTCCCAATTACTGCTGGGTAGACAGAGGCAAATGGCGCAAAGAAACTTGCCCATAATTTCACCCTGCCCGGGATCGAACCCAGGCCCGTTTACTTGCTTGGCAAGTATGCTGACCATTACGCCCTACACACACACAATACCTATACACTATTACATACACACAACACCCACATACAATAACATATTCACAACATAACACACACAACATAACACACTATAACACAACACAACACACAACACAATAAAAAATAATAATGTTAGGTTAAGGTGTGTGATTTTTAGCTCTGTATTTATCATTTTCTGCGGATTTACGACTGAATATAAGGTAGGATTAGGCAGGATTTTTTAATGTAACCCCGTGAGAGCGGTGGATGCAAACACTTCTTGTCCTTTTCTGTATTTATTGTTCTTATGCAAAATGGAGCTACACAAGTAACATCTGAGAGAATAATTGAGTGAATTCTCTCAAGGTAAGTACTGTGAGCAACACTTGGAGGTTACTCTAAGTTAAGTGTCTGAGTACCCAACCCAATGGCTATGAGTTGACTGATTCAGCCATGGGAGCTGGTAGGTACTGTGGTTGCCCGGTTTGTTATGCTTAATAAGCTGGTCCTGGCTCGACCCTGGAGAGAGATGCAGGCCAAGGGATTCATGGCACTTCAGGCATTTACGCCCTTAATGCATGAGTCACGAAGGCAAGCATGAACTCCGCATGCTTCCCTGTTGGGCCCAACGCTTCTGCGCTTCGCCTTGCACGGCATGCAAGGGGGTGCCCAATAAACTAGCCCTTCGCTGGGCAAATTAAAAAAAAAAATGTATTACTGAATAATCATTTTATACATTTTATATATGTTATTGTCTGTGGTACTTTTAATACAATACAAATGGTGAAATTGCAGCCTTCCTCACCACATGTCGTCTTCCTCACCACACGTCCTCTTCCTCACCACATGTCCTCTTCCTCACCATACGTCGTCTTCCTCACCACACATCGTCTTCCTCACCACACGTCTTCTTCCTCACCATATGTCCTCTTCCTCACCACAGGTCCTCTTCCTCACCACACATAGTCTTCCTCACTACACGTCGCCTTCCTCACTACACGTCACCTTCCTCATCACACGTCTTCCTCACCACACATCGCCTTCCTCACCACACGTCGTCTTCCTCACTACACGTCATCTTCTTCATCACACGTCTTCCTCACCACACATCGCCTTCCTCACCACACGTCGCCTTCCTCACTACACGTCACCTTCCTCATCACACGTCTTCCTCACCACACATCGCCTTCCTCACCACACGTCGTCTTCCTCACTACACGTCACCTTCCTCATCACACATCTTTCTCATCACACATCGCCTTCCTCACCACACGTCGTCTTTCTCACTACACGTCACCTTCCTCACCAGCCCACACAGTCATTGGCGTTTTTCCCTATGTGTTTATTAATTTCATGATGCTTTCCTCTTTTGTGTTGAATTTTTTTTACGATTTTCCTCAACTATTTAAGGTAATTTTCCATATGTGCGTTGAGATGTTGTGGTGATTTCACATGTTTTCAACATTCTGATTCGTGTACCAAGGACTTTTTTTTTACATTTTCTTGAAACATGGAGAGATTGGACAAAAAATACAAGTCCTGAAATATGGTGCGGTTTTTATCCCTACGCGTGTCTGTACAGTACATACATGAACAGAAAACGTAAACGGTATAGTCAATTCTCTTTGACCTATATATATATATATATATATATATATATATATATATATATATATATATATATATATATATATATATATATATATATATATATATATATATATATATATATATATATATATATATATATATATATATATATATATATATATATATATCTATATATATATATATATATATATATATATATGTATATATATATATATATATATATATATATATATATATATATATATATATATATATATATGCAAGTAAATCACTATATTCATCTTCAGGGTGAGTACTCACCCTGAAGATGAATTACACGAAAGCGCTTGGGAACTTTTGTGTTTTTTCTTCCTTGATTATATATATATATATATATATATATATATATATATATATATATATATATATATATATATATATATATATATATATATATGGTGGTGATATATATAAATGTGGTGGTGATGTGTTAGGTAGGAGTGGAGGTGATGTGTCGTGTAGGAGAGGTGGTGATGTGTCAGGTAGAAGTGGAAGTGATGTAACAGACGGAATTGGTGGTGATGTGTATGGATGGATATAGAATCCCTAGAAAAAATTCAGAGGAGAATGACAAGACTAATCCCAGGCATTAGGAACCTTGAGTACAGAGACAGGTTAAAGCATCTTAATTTGCACTCCCTCGAGAGACGTAGAGTGAGGGGTGATATGATCGAGGTGTATAAATGGAAGTCAGGGCTAAGCAAAGGGGACATAACAAAGGTACTCAAACTATCCAACCAGGAGCGAACTCGTAACAATGGTTTTAAATGAAACAAATTTAGATTTAGGCGCGAGATAGCTAAACATTGGTTTGGAAATAAGAGTAGTGAACGAGTGGAACAAGTTTCCAAACATCATCATTAACTCGAATACGCTGGATAGCTTCAAACATAGGTTAGTTGGATTTATGAGCGATAGGGGTTGGGTGTAAATGGGACTGTGTAGTACGGGCCAATAGGCCCGCTGCAGTTTCTTCCATTCTTATTGTTCTTATGTTCTATGTGTCAGATTTAAATATAATGCAAGAAACTGGGTATACCCATTCTATAGACCATGGGTATACCTAATAACCCCTGACCTTCTGTTCGTACGTGCGTCTGTCTATATTTGAAAATGATTAATTACTAACGATATTTGCGTTTAATTCCGCCATGAGGACGCCAGGAGCCACCCCTCTCCACTCCCCCCGCCCATGCACTCCCACCCTCTCTTCCAACCACCTGATCGTGTTCCAATATTTGCTGCTCACAGTTGGCGGTTGAGAAGTATACACTACTCCGTTCATGCTGGATTTTTGCACTTTGTTTTATATGTAAATACTTAATCATTACCGGTGTTACTATCTCATCTTTCATATATCTATATATTCCTTGGCGTTTGTTTGTCCATTTATCTTTTTCGCTAGTAAATTTTTCAATCGCCTTGTTTAAGGAAATCTTGGCTTAGGTTTAGCACAGCGAGGGTTATAAAACCCTTGTTGGTTCCCCATGAGCTTTACCGCCGCTTGTTTGAGCAAAAATTTTACCACCTTGATTTTTAATCGAGTTTTCTCGGAACGAGCCGGAGGCGAATATTTGTGGGATGTTTTAGTTGGCACACCAAGTTGACTTTACCCTGGCGGGTAAGGTGAGACTAATACTATGTTAAGTAACACTTTCTGTGCCTTAATACTATTTTCAGTCACGATATATGGCAAGGGTTCGTGAAGCCTCATCAACGGGTACATGGGATACACTTCCAGGAACTAGAGGTATAGTGGCCTTGTACAGAATATGGCATGATTATAATTTTTTGATGACATTCATAGTGTCGCATCACACTGAGACCAAGAGGTAACCGACGAGGACGGTTCAGAATCAGTGATCTAATTGTAACTCCCTATATATATATATATATATATATATATATATATATATATATATATATATATATATATATATATATATATATATATATATATATATATATATATATATATATATATATACTATTCATCTCGGTACGTTGTTAACCTTCTTGGATCTTCCTGGGAGAGAATTATCCTTCGGCTGTGTTGTTGAAAGCTTATATTCAACCACACTTAATTATCTGAGGCTTTTCAATATAATCTTATATATCTTATGGTGACATTTTTCTCCTATACAAACATTTAGCGAGGTGTAAGGCTGAATCACTAACTACTTTATTTAAAGAGAAATATATTTTCTTCGTTTATTCTTTGCTTGTTCTTTTTCGTTTGCGTTTACTTGTCTGTTTTCTTGACTTTCGGTCTTCTTCTTATTCTTTTTTTTTCCATTACTCTTGGTTTTTTTTCTTTTTTCACTTTTCTCCGTCCTCGTCTTCTTTTACTTCTTTACAAATGTTTTTTTTTGAGAACTGAATTACGAGAAAGAGAAAAAACTATATACACTGGTGGTAGAACAGTCAACATGACCCACAACATACTGGTGGTAGAACAGCCAACATGACCCACAACACAACATACTAGTGGTAGGGAAGCCAACAGACTCACAACATAATGATGGTAGGACAGCCCTGGACACACGGTGGCAGGAAACACAGTGTAGTGGATGTTGTTGACCTAAAACATAACATGCGGTATATAAAAAAAAAGATGAAATATTGCCAGTCCATCCGTCACCTGCAGTCAGTCATTACTTGTCGAATTTAGCAGAAAATAGGACGAGTGATGGGGCTACGTGCAACAAATTGATGTGTGATTAGTCATGGGCAGGAATAAGAAAATTTCCTAACTCACTCAGCGCTCGAGTCCGGATTCTCAATGATTTGTACGTTAAATTTTCGCCATAACTGGAAATATATGAGTGAATTTAGCCAGGTTGGGTTTTGTTGCGTAGGGTTTGGTTGGGTTAGTGTTTTTTTTCTCATGTATAAGAATTATCTGCTAAGGGAGTTCCTATTCACGTCGAAGGTGTTTTGAGGTTGGATAATGATGTTTTCGTTTTTGTTAAGGAGTTTTAGGAATGGATAATAAATTTCCCCTCACATGTTTTTCTGTGCAAATTATTATTTTTATTTAGGGGCTGAATAAAGGGTTTTGTCATTGGGTAAGAAAATTTAGCGTTGGATAAGGGTTTGTTTTGTTAGGAGTTAAAGGGCTAGCTTGTAATAGCCCCTGTCTCATAAACAGAAAGATGATATAAATGGGTTAATTACATTTGATTTATATACCATGTCATCCCCTGTAACTTTCCACTGGCTATGTGGTGACATGTTCATATCACGTGATTGGAAGCCTCCTAGAGGTGCGACTAGTGACTGCTAATGTTAGCATTAAAAAGCCGGCGCCTGGAGTATAGTTACTCAACTCCTCACACAGGTCGGACGTGATTAACAGGCCAATTTACATAGCCTCCGTCCTTCTCTTAACACTCATAGCTACAGTGAATAAGTTACGGTTGATTTACACTTTGGAACTGTATTCTCAGTAGTTCCTAAATAAAAGGATAACAGACAATTGGGTTTTACTGCTAAGACCCAATATAATATAAATGTTCCGGCCTCATTAACTTAGACAGAATCAGAAGTTAACCGGCTAGCACATTAAGGATTTTAGAGGCGTAGATAAGAAATTCCATACTCAATATAAGGGTTATAAAGTTATATATATATATATATATATATATATATATATATATATATATATATATATATATATATATATATATATATATATATATATATATATATATATATATATATATATATATATATATATATATATATATATATATATATATATATAACTTTATAACCCTTATATTGAGTATGGAATTTCTTATCTGCGCCTCTTAAGGGTTTTTAAAGTTAGTTAAAGGGATTTTGTACTTAATTTTACCCAGACAAAATATTCCAATCCACCCGTGTAACTCTCCCTAAGTCACTCATCCCTATAAATTTCCCTTAGCAACTTATACCTGTAACTCTCCCTTAGCAACTTATGCCTGTAACTCTCCCTTAAGCTAACTAATTCCTGTAACTCTAACTTAGGCAAACTCATCCTTGTAACTTTACCTAAGCCACTTATCCCTGTAACTCCCACTAAGCCACTCATCCCTGTAACTCTCCCTTAAGCCACTCATCCCTGTAACTCTCCCTTAAACCACTCATCCCTGTAACTCTCCCTTAAACCACTCATCCCTGTAACTCAGTGTACCAACTCGTTCAGTCCCTTGATAGACGAATTGGACGTTAGTACAGTCAGGGACAGGGCTGACAAGGAAGGTATAAAAACGTTAATTGTTGGTGACTCACAGGTACGGTACCTGGACAGGGCTTTTTGTGGTAAAAATAAAAATAGGATGAGGGTGTGTTTGCCAGGGGCTGGGATGGGGCATATAGTTGACAGGATGGACAATATCTTGTCTGGTAATGGGAACAAACCCATTATCTGCCTCAGTGCAGGAGGCAATGATATTGGCCGGTGTAGGAGTGAAGAGCTTCTTGATAAGTTCAAGACAGCTATAGATCGTATTAGGACTGAGGGAGGGATCCCTATCATATGTGGTGTCCTGCCTAGAAGGAGAGTTAGCAATGTATGGTTGTCAAGGGCAGTTGGTGTCAACGGCCGTCTTGACGGATATTGCAAGTCAATATCAGTCCCATTCATTGACAACTGGGACAACTTCTACGGCAGAAGGGACCTTTATGCTAGGGATGGGGTACACCTGTCTCGGGATGGGGTGGCAACCCTGGCTGGGTCTCTAGAGGGGGCAGTTCAAAAGATATCGAAGTTTTTGAACTGCTAAGGAAGCATATGGGCACAGGGGTGGAGGAGACTGCAGAGGGAGCGGGTAAACAAAGTGAAAGATTACAGGGAAATAGTGTTAGGAATGATGACGAAACGAAATTAGACAGGGAGTTTAAAACTAAACGCGGTAAAGGGAGGACTCAGAACACGACTAACTTAAATGTCTACTACGCGAACAATAGAAGTATGAGAAACAAAATGGATGATATTAGGGCCTTGGTATGTACCGAAAAAATCGATATAATAGCATTCACTGAAACATGAATCAACCTAGACTCACGTGAGTTACCTGTCGAATACCAAATTGCGGATTACAAATTGTTCCATACCGATAGGCCGTCCAGGAAAGGAGGCGGAGTAGCCATCTATGTCAGGGATAATGTGAAGTGCGAAATAAATAAGGAAAGAAAAACTGAGCTGATTACAGAAACAATTTGGATAGAATTAATCGACGGTAGGGAAAAATTAATCATAAGGGTAATATATAGACCTCCCAATCTTGATAGAGTTCATGAGCGACTTATCTGGGATGAAATGCGCAGGGCTTCCATACACAACAAAGTCTGTATAGTAGGCGATTTTAACCTTGGCCAAATAGATTGGACTGACCCACCCGGGGTAATAATATACTCGATTTAGTTCTGTCGAACAGAGAAAACCTCATTAGCAATGTCGAAGTAGGGAACGAACTTGCAAACAGCGATCACAAAGAAATTAGATTCCAGTTAGATTTTCAGGTCAGACGTAAAGGGAATTCCATTAAAGTCCCAGATTTCAGAAGGGCAAACTTTGATAGTTTAAAGAGGCAGCTGAGAGAGGGGGTGTCACGCTTGGATGTGAACCTGACAGATGACACCGACCTGATAACGAGATCTGAGATTGCCGAGTTCCACGACAATTTAAATAATGAGTTACTTAATGCATAAAGGCAGAACATACCATACAAAAAACTCAGATCAGACAACAATGACCCTAAATGGATAAATAATTATTTAAAGAACATTATTGGCCAAAGGAAGGCTATAGGTAGAATGATAAATCATGGCGAAATTTACCTCCAGGAGTATTACAAGGTATTGGCCGGTAGGGTTAAGACCGAGATGAGAAAAGCCATGAGGAATTATGAACTGAAGATAGCAGGGGAGGCGAAAACAAACCCCAAAGGATTCTACCAAATGTATCAAATTAAAACATGAGATAAGATTGGACCAATACGTTCAGATACCGGCGAGCTAACTGATAACGACGGAGAAATGAGCAATAATCTGAATAAATATTTTTCAACAGTTTTCACCACCGAAAATTTAAACATGATACCCGAGGCACCGACTCTATTCAGAGATAGTGAAGAAAACAAATTAAGCGAGATAGTAGTGACTAGTAACGATGTTAATAAGCAAATAGACAAACTGAAGCCTAATAAGTCACCTGGTCCCGATGAGATATTTGCCAGAGTAATGAAGGAATGTAAGGATGAGCTTAGTATGCCCTTAGCAAAGTTGTTTAACATGTCATTAAAAACAGGTGTAGCACCAGAATCCTGGAGGATAGCGAATGTAATACCGATTTTCAAGAAGGGGGATAGATCACTATCCTCTAACTACCGCCCAATCAGTCTAACATCAATAGTAGGTAAATTGTTAGAATCAATTATTTCAAACTCTATTCGGAACCACCTGGAGAACCACAAGTTGATCAATGATTCCCAACATGGCTTCACAAGCGGGCGTTCATGTCTAACTAATCTATTAACATTCTTTTCATCAGTTTTCGAATAGGTGGACGATGGGCACAATTATGATGTGGTATATCTCGACTTAAGCAAAGCCGTCGACAGAGTCCCCCACGAAGGACTAATTAGAAAGGTAGAAGTGCATGGCATCAAAGGTAATATCCTTAAATGGATTAGGGCGTGGTTACGGTACAGGAAACAGGGAGTGAGCATAAACGGCACCAAATCGCATTGGAGCAACGTCACAAGTGGAGTTCCCCAAGGCTCAGTACTTGAACCATTATTATTTATTATATACATAAACGACATAGATATCGGCATAGACAGCAACATAAGTAAATTTGCTGATGACACTAAAATAGGACGTGTAATTAAATCTGACGAGGACTCTGCAAAACTACAGGAAGATCTAAACAAAATTTTCGAATGGTCGGAAAAATGGCAGATGAAATTTAATGTGGACAAATGTAAAGTACTCAGTATAGGAGATGTAAACAGGGAAACCAGTTACCAGATGAACAACGATGCCATTGTGGAATCCGACTGCGAGAGAGATTTAGGAGTAATGATAAGTAGGAATCTTAAGCCAAGTAAACAATGTGTTTTTGCTCGTAACAAGGCTAATAAAGTACTTGGGTTCATACAAAGGAGTGTTAGTTACAAGACTAGAGAGGTCATCGTAAAATTATATCTAGCGCTTTTGAGACCTCACCTGGATTACGCAGTTCAGTTCTGGTCACAGTATTACAGAATGGATATAGAATCCTCGGAAAGAATTCACAGGAGAATGACAAGACTAATCCCGGGCATTAGGAACCTTGAGTACAGAGACAGGTTAAAGCATCTTAATTCGCACTCCCTCGAGAGACGTAGAGTGAGGGGCGACATGATAGAGGTGTATAAATGGAAGTCAGGGTTAAACAAAGGGGACATGACAAAGGTACTCAAACTATCCAACCAGGAGCGAACTCGTAACAATGGTTTTAAATTAGACAAATTTAGATTTCGGCGTGAAATAGGTAAACACTGGTTTGGAAACAGAGTAGTGGATGTTTGGAACAAGTTACCAAATATCATCATTAACTCGAATACGCTGGATAGCTTCAAACATAGGTTGGATGCTTATATGAGCAATAGGGGTTGGGTATAAACGGGACTGCCCAGTATGGGTCAATAGGCCCGCTGCAGTTTCCTCCATTCTTATGTTCTTATGTTCTTATGTTCTCTCCCTTAAGCCACTCATCATTATTAAGATTACTTCAGAGCTCAGCTAAGTGGTGTCAGAACTTTGCTCATCTCATCTCACGTGTATAGACGATGTCTCCCTTGTTATGCAAATACTTATAAACTTGTAAAAGTACGAGTGATATATTCCTTTTAATTGTTGTTGTATTTTCTTTAGATATAATTGTTTTTATCAATGTTGTTTAATTGTGCAATTTTGATATAATGTTAGTGGCATTGTTTAATTAATTTTGATGATATGCAAACACGCACACACACACATATACACACACACACACATATATACACACACACACACACACACACACTGTGGCGACCTCACTGAGTGAGGATGTGTCCCCTGGCGCTCCGCAGCAGCCAAGGTCATCACGTCGACCTATAGCTAATTTAAGGCAGTTCAGTACTTTTACGGAAAGACAGTACGTATTTTCAAGGTGTTAGCGACTGTGAGTGCTAGACTTGTGAATATGTGCCTCCCAGTGTCACGATACCGTCGCACCGACCTGTTCTGGCTGAAGTTTAGTGCTGGCTATCCTCCACCCCCACACCATCACTCTACGAAAGGCGCTGATAATCTTTCACAACCGTGGCAAAAGAAAGTTAAGCCAGTGCCAGAAAGACAGTGTGCCCGCCATGAAGTGCCGCGACTATGGTATAGCCTACCATCCCTATTGCTGTCCAATGTTACATCTTTATGCAAAAAGGTGGAGGAGGTCAGTGTTACAGTGAAGTCAGTTGGTGCAGGTATTGTGGCGATAACAGAGGCGTGGCAAATTGTTCCTGAGATTTGTGCCATAGAAAACTATGAGTTATTTCACCACCTAAGAAAGAACAGGCGAGGTGGTGGTGTGGTGCTTTACTGTCGCACTGGTCGCAGTGACTTTAAACCATCACACCTAGGTGTTAATGTACCTGAGGATGTCGAAGCTTTGTGGGTTAAGGTCACTCCCACCTCCCACCCCCGCCAGCTTGCCTCCCTCATTGTTTGTGTGGTTTATCACCCTCCCCCCCCTCGCGCCCCTACCGCCAATGTACTGGTTACTCATATCATAGACACTGCTGACTCCCTGACATCCAGATTTCCATGTGCCAAACTAGTGATATGCGGTGACTTTAATGAGTTCGACATCAGCAACATCACCCAACACCTCCACCTTGCCCAGATAGTTGACTTTTCTACACATGGGAATGCCACCCTGGACCTCATCATGACTGATCTCTGCAACCACTACCTTCTCCCCCAGCCGCTGCCCCCCATGGGGCGAAGCACCCACCTGTCGCTACTGTGGTCACCTACACCTACCATCTCACGACCGCCAGTTGTCACCAGGACTTACCGACTCACCCCTGACTCTGCCATGCGGTGTTTCGGACAATGGGTGACCCGGTATCCCTGGACTGAAGTGATCACGGTAGACGATGTGCAGAACAAGTGGGATAATTACCTGGACACTATCACCAAAGTCTACCAACACTTCTTTCCAGCCAAGACACTGAGGATCCACCCCGATGATGTCCCGCGGATTACACCCCATATCAAAAGACTAATTGAGAAGCGCATCAAGGCATACTACACCAACAACCGCTTGTACAAAAGTCTACAAAACCAGGTCATCAGGGAAATCAGGTCAGTTAAGAAGTCTTATTAACCCAGGAAAGTGCACAGCCTCAAGGAGGTCGGCATCGGTCAGTGGTACTCTATGGTAAAAGATCTCTGTGGTCTTAACCGTCAGACTCCTACATTTCCTTTTATCTCACATTTACCTAGTGAGGAGGCAGCTGAGACAATTATTAACCACTTTGCTACCATATGTCATACCTTACCCAGTCTTCACCTCCCCCTCCCCCTCCTCCCCTCCCAGTGTTCAACCATTTGAAATTGCCAACAAACTCCTGAAATTTAAATCCAAACGCTCTACTACCCCAATTGACCTCCCAATCAAAATTTACAAGGAGTTTGCAGTCGAACTTACCACTCCCTCTGTTCCAAATGCCCTAATGAATGGAAAACCGCATTTGTCACCCCTATCCCCAAGGTCCCCACCCCACAGTCCCCTAGTGACCTCAGACCAGTTGCCATTACCCCCATACCCAGTCTACTCTGTGAAGACTTTGTTTTTGAATGGGTATTTGCTAGTATTTATTAGTCAATTGATCCACAGCAATTTGGCAATATGAGGACCTCCTCTACATCACACTGCTTAGTTAGTTTCCTGGATTTTCTGCACAAAAACCTGGAGAAACGTAAGACATCACTGGCTGTTGCCCTTGTTGACTTCAGGAAGGCTTTTGACCTTGTTGATCACTGCACTGTTATCAACAAGGCCATTGCACTAGGGTTGCCCACCAACCTGGTCTCATGGCTCTGATTTCCTGAGTGAGTGTCGTCAGGCAGTGAGGTACCAGGGTTCTGTCTCCACAATCCAACACCCCACCTGTGGTGTTCCCCAGGGGAGCAAGATGGGACCACTGTGCTTCCTAATCCTGATCAACGACGCTCTATCGGACACTCCTCACAGGTGGAAGTACGTGGATGACTGCACTGTGGGGGTTACAGTGGACAACACCTCACCGGACTACTCATCGCTACAAGGCACCCTGGACAGGCTACAGGCATGGACTACGGAGAACAAGGTCACCATCAACCACACCAAAACCGTAGTCATGCACATCAATACCGCCACCACTCCAGTGCAAGCTCCAGCAGTACAGTGGGTGCCCATCCTCTCCAGTTAGTGCAGTCTGCCAAACTCCTGGAGTGTAACCATAGACCACAAACTGGACTGGAAGGCCATGTAAACAACACAATCAAGGCAGCCTCGTACCGACTCTACATGCTACGACGACTCAGGTCACTTGGGGCACCCACGCCAGAGCTGAGGACTATCTACAACGCCTTTATTCTCCCCAAACTAACGTATGCGTCACCAGCCTGGTCGTCTTCTCTCAACTCTACCCAACAACGTCAGCTAGAGAAGGTACAGAAAAGGGCCTGCAGAATCATGCTCGGCGCAAACTACTCCGGCTACAACAACGCTCTCTCCACCCTGGAAATGCCATCCCTCAGTGACCTCCACCACCAAGCACTAGCAAGGTTTGGCAGTGGGCTACTGCACCATCCTCGTCATCGCCACCTACTGCCACCGGCAGTCCCCCGCCCACCTCGCGCAGTCCGCCACTACAACAAAATTCAGCCCATAAGAGCCCGCACTGATAGATATGAGAACAGCACCATCCCATCTATTGTTAAAATAATAAACAGCTCCTGATTCATGTACTGTACAGCCCTGTAAATGTATTGAATGCATATATTATGTCTAAATCACATTAAGCTTGTATAATTTTCAGCCACCGGCTGCAACTCTATTAATAAACCGTTTATTATTATTATTATTTAAATACACACACACACATATATATATATATATATATATATATATATATATATATATATATATATATATATATATATATATATATATATATATATATATATATATATATATATATATATATATATATTTATAATTATGTGTTTGTAGGGTCTAAGTTGTAACAAGACGGTGTGTTACCTACTCATGTGTTTTCCTAAAATATTCATTCACTGTATATTGTTTATTTATTTGTACTAATGCAAGAAGAGGTTGTTGATTCTTTGTATTTCTTTGTTCTAGAAATTCCAAGTGTTTAAGCAAGTAAGCAAAGTCCGTTTATTCACCCCCGCCCGATGACCACTACGATGGAACTATATTTTAAAACCAAATAAGAAATAGAATTGGATGCACATAAATTGCATAAATCTTCAAAGGAATAATATTTTTTATAAGATGTCCTCCATATAGAACAGCACATGAAGAATTTTCTTTTTCTTTTTAAAAGAATTCCATGTTTGTGTAGGAACATCCTCCACCTTCTACTTGCCTCATCGCCTCTTATATCCTTCAATTTCTCCTAACCACCAGAAATGGTAAGCCTTTAAGATAACTAATCCAACTAATTTATGTGTAGGAATGTATGGAAATCAAATTAAGCTAAAACAAAGTCGTAAATGGTCTATTTGAAGAGTGGTGAGAACTGTTCCGTTTGGGATGGCGAATGACATCCCTTATCAGAAATAATATCGACCCAGTTTTCGTAATGAGCTCAATTAATAATCGTCCAACACTACCAAAATAAAAATTGCATTAGTTTGAATACTTAGTAGCTTAAATCTCACATTTTAATAAGTCCAATTATGCCAGGTAACCATTGCCAGGTAGTTCCCAGGCATGTTTCATTTGTGTATCAGTTTAACCACCATTTGTTACTTATAAGATAAGTTAAGTGACATAAATTAATGTTTGTGTTTTTTTTAATTCCTTTAGTGACTCAATGTATTGCAAGAAAGAACTACCTTACCACTTTTTGTGCAACATTTGGAGTGGTGGTAATAATTCACTTTGCCATTGACAGTGGTAGAGTCAAGTGTAGATATATTGGCTTTGTATGTCCATAATTCCAACAAAATCGAAAAATGTCTTCCAAAATAAATGAAATTGATGGTATTATTATCTTTTCGGTCATCTAGGAAATTTTAGGAGTTTAAGTTGACCGATATTTTCCTGTTAGGTAGGCTAGGTTAACATTTTGATGTAGAGCATTAAAAATTTAAAGGGTTATTCTTTTGTTTTCCATGAATTTCTCCAAAAAACGTTCAAAGTTTTGGAATCACCATAAAAATCTACATTAGAATGTTTTTTTTTCGAATGTGTTACATATCAAACCAAACAAATCTGAGTTTCCATTGGATTTGTTTTTTTTGCTTTTTTAAAACAAAATTACACACAATTTGTAGGTGTTAGAAACTTATAAATATTAACCCTCATAAATAAAGATGTTTCAGAATTTGCAAATTTAACTAACGCAATATTAATGCCTTTATTTTCACTTACAGGTGGAGATACAGCTGACTATTCACCTTTCACCAATACTGAAGAAATAAATCTTGGTGTCATGATTGATTGGGAATTTTTCCGGTTCCTGGGAAGATTCTGGAATGTGCTACCTAACCTAACCTCGGAATTGGTTCCCAGACTTGGAACAGAAAAATTTGGAAACTTTCCGTAAAATCCTCAACTTATTCATAAACCAGAAAAAATGCAGTTTTTGGAATTTTCGGAAAATATGCCATGGAGAAATCATAACATATGCCTTAATTATTATATTTTTTTTTAAATTTACACTGCATATATGAATGGATATTACGTATTACTATATTCGTGAATTTGTGGATGATTTTTCCATTAAAATACTTTACTCCTGATCATCCATATATTATAATATATTCTGAGTTTAATAAAGGCTATATTCTGACATAAGCATTATCATTGTATTCTTACCCTTTATTATTATTACAGTTTATATTAAACTTTAAAAAAATGCAGAAATAATTTGCAATTAACATTGCAGACTGTATTGGGGATATTTTTAAACCATTTAATTATCATCTTGTTTTAGTTTAACATTTTTAGTCTCTGATTAGTTGGTAGAATTTCATGAATATATTTACTGTATACGGGTTTCATGACATTTGCTCACAAGATGAACCTAATCTAACCTAACCTAACATGTCTTCCTTTCCATTATAGTTGTGAGTATATGCCTTGTAAACAAATGTCTGCACACTAACTATATGAAGACTCTGGTGAGGATCCATATACAGTATTTACATGGAATATTTTTCCAAATAAAAGACCATTTAAACAGCAGATACTTTTCTCCAACTGCTGGTTTAGTCCATGTCATTAACATATTGTATACATTTTTACTCCTGATATTGGGAAAGTGTTCATGTCTTGCTATCTTTCTTAGGGTATTTATTGCATTACTATAATCAGGTGGAGACGAGTAGGAAACATTATCTCAAGGTTTCATATCTTGTAGATAACTGACCTTTATACTTGTAAAATATGAAAGTAAAAATTTTTGGTACAAAGATAATTTTCTGTTTGATAGAAAACTAGCAGTAATGGTGATATTTTCTCAAGATTTTAACCCAATTCATCTGTACAGTGAGTTCATCACTGTCATAGCAAAATTATAATACCTAATACTGTACTTTGTTATATTCTACTGACTTCTTCCACAGAACAGGCCATAGTTCTCTTTATTTACACTCACACAACCCCAAGTTTGTGACAAACTTATTACTTTATTGTTAGATGTAATAAGGATAAAGAAGAAAGGAACAGATATTACATTCTATTCCTACGTTTTTATGATTGTCACAGGCTTTATTTACCTATATTCACTGTAAGTGATCGTTTTCATTCCCAGAATTGGTTTATAATACAAGAAAATAGGAAAATGAGGTCCACCTTAGCTTGGGAATCAAGTTTTTCATGCTCTTAATAAATCGTGTAGCAAGAGCAAACGTTTCGTGCCACTGATAACGTTTTGAGAGTGCAAGCATACCAACCTCCTTCCAGTCTTCTGCCAGTTGGTACACTTGACTACACTACGATGACTTAGGCCCATGTGCAAGATCAGCCGTGGTGTACACCATGCATGGTATCCCGGTGGTCGTAATACAATGGAGTGAAAATTGTGTGATTATTCAAGATGGGCCATGGTGGTACCCGACTGTCGTTTGTTGTTACTACGTCATCGTAGTGTAGTTAGGTGTACCGACTGGCGGAAGACTTGGGGGTTGGTATGCTTGCACCCTGAAAACGTTGTCAGTGGCACAGTGAATATGAAAGAAGCCTGTTATTTTCATAAAAGGCGTAGGAGTGTTCTAACAACAAGGATACTCAGGGCTGAGGCAGGGGTTGGTGTGATGAGGCCGCAGTTATCTACAAGATATGAAAACGTGAGATCATGTTTCTTCCCTTTCTCCACCTGATTACAGTATAGTAATGCAATAAATACCCTTTCAAAAACCAGGAGCATGAACTTGCTTTCCCAGTGTAGGGAAATAAAAAGTAACCCGCCATATCGATAAGACTTATCAGACTAAACCAGAGATCGAAATGTAACATTTAAATCTTTATTTGGAAAGAGCATGTTAGATGGGTTCATGAGATGATGCATTTTGATGGATGATCAAGAGTAAAGTATTTTAAAAGAAAAATTCATCCACAAATTTCACAAATAAATTAATACGTAATATCCACGTATGTATGCAGAGTGTAAAATAAAAAAATAATAATAATTAAGGCATACAGTATGTTATGATTTCTCCAAGGTATATGTTCAGAAAATTCCAGAAACTGCATTTTTTCTGGTCTATGAGTAATTTGGGGATTTTACGGAAAGTCTCCAATTTTGTCTGGTCTGAGTTTGGGAACCAGTTCCGAGGTTAAGCTAGAAAGCAAATTCCAAAATCTTCCCTGGAACCGGAAAAATTCCCCATCAATCATGATACCAAGATTTGTTTCTGATGAAAAATAAGTAAACATTATAGAATTTGCAAACGCTCTATGAGGGTTAATATTTATAAGTTTCCAACATCTAAATATTGAGGGTAATTTTGTCTGTTAAACAAAATAAAAATAAAAAATTCCAAAGGAAACTCAGATTGTACATACAAAGCCAATATACAGTATCTATATTTGATTCTACCACTGGCAATGGCAAAGTTAATTAATATCACCACTCCAACTGTTGGTCCAAACAAGTCGTAAAGTTGTTCTTTCTTGTAATACATTGAGTCAGTAAGGGAGTAAAAAAATAAAACATGAATTTAGGTCGCTGAATTTATCTTATTAGTAGCAAATTGTGGTTAAACTGGTACACAAATTAAACATGCCTGGGAAGTATCTAGCACTAGTTACCCGGTATATTTGGACTTATTAAAGGGTGAAATTTATGCTACAAAGTATTTATACTAAGGAAATAATTATTTTGGTAGTGCTGGACTGTTATTAATTGCCCCCATTACGAAAATTGGGTCGATATTAATTCTGATAAAGGACGTCATTCACCATCCAAGAGGAAGCTGTTCTCACCACTCTTCAAATAGACCATTTAGGACTTTTTTTTAGTTTAATTTGATTTCAATACATTTCTACACATAAATTAGTTGTATTAGTTATCTTAAAGGCTTACCTTTTATGATGGTTAGGCGAATTTGGAGGATATAAACGGCGATGAGACAAGTAGAGGCTGGCGGCATTTTTCGTACACAAACATGGACCGCTTTTAAAAAGAACAATACAATTCTGCATGTGCTGTTCTTTATGGAGTATATCGTATAAAAAATATTATTCCTTTGCAGATTTATACATTTTATGTCCATCCAAATCAATTTTCTTTCTTTTGGTTTCAAAAATAGTTCCCTCGTAGTGATCATCGGACGGGGGTATGTGTACCACGAAATTTCCCCATGTTCCAATAACGAATCGTACATATTTTTCTTTTTTTTAGCCAAAAACGCTTCTTGCATAACAACCATGGGAGTACTACAGCATGGTATACACCACGGCTGATCTTGCATATGGGCCTTAGTAACAACAAAGGACGGTCGGGAACCACCATGGCCCTTCTTGAAAATTCACACAATTTTTCTTCCATTGTATTACGACCGCCGGGATACCACAGCGTGGTGTACACCACGGCAGTTCTTGCAATTGGCCCTATGTCCTAAACAACGACTCAACGACTATTAAGAACTTAGATAAAACATACCTAGAAAATTATTGAAGTACAGTATAGACTATGATGATAAATTCCAAGCATTAACATTGAAACTGTTTGAGACTGAAACTGATTGATTCTAGTACTTTACATTAGCTTCATCAATATTTCAGCGTTGTGGTGGTGTTGTTACATAAACTGTTCTCTTGTTTCAGGTCACCCCAGGCGCACAAGTCAACAACAGGCGTCCAGGTCACCCCGGGCGCACAGGTCACAACAGGCGTTCAGGTCACCCCAGGTAAGACTTGTTACGCCCACTAGTGTCGTTATCACCACATTCTGTTTAGTTGTTCTCGCCGGGGATGGTGTGGAGGAGTTTGTTGTCTGACGTCTTGCCTTTGTACTGTACCTTCCAGCCTTGCTTATTGGCCACTCGGAGAGCTTAGCTTATTGGCCACTCAGAGGGCTTAACTTATTGGCCACTCAGAGACCTTAGCTTTGGAGATATTTATTTTTATATTTTTTTATGTTTTTATTTTTAATTTTTTTATATTTTTTTAATTGATACTGTGTTTCAGTTGCTATAAGATAACTACGTGTCTGGGGAAGCTAGCAACCCACCCCCCTCTCTTCCCCCCACCTTAAGTTACAAATTATTATAACATCAGAATTGATCGACAAATTAATGTTATATTGATGTATTAAGTAAAATGCAAAGTTTTCTCTTGCTGTTTTGGTTCCACGTATCGACGACGAGATACCTTGAACAGGAAGATAATAGACAAATGTGGTAAAGTTTTATCTGGCAATCCAGCAAATTACTCGTAACTTGAGGTATCTTTCATTTTATTATAGATTGATTAATTGGGGCCGTCTAAGGCAACAATGGGTTCAGTTTAGGTTTGTCAAAAATGAAAATTAATTATTTGTTTTACCTAACACAAAGACATACCGCATACGCTAACAGGTCTGAGGTTAACAAACATGAGACAAATATTCCACATTCTATTCACTACTAAAGGTCAAGCTCACAGTTAACGGACACACTGGAGTCTACTGTATACAAATCGAGTAAATTTTCACAGTTGTTCAAAAAAGCATGGTTGAAAATTTAGCAATTATTCGAAACAACACAAACAATGACATCGACGTAAACACAAACGTAAAAAAAACATAGCAGCCAAATCCAAACTTTCTCCAACCACACAGACAAACAAACAGGTTCACAAGACTTTACAAAATAATAAACGGACACACAGATAATGAAAATAAAGTAATTACGTACACGACCGTAATGTAAGGAATATGCGCATCCTCCTACAACAAAAATCGCTCACCGTATACTCGCTGACATAAATTATATACAGAAACCTTTTTTTAGCACAATAATTTAAGAGGCGTAATCCATATTCCCGTTTCCAAAACAACAGGCAATTTATATTCACGATAAGAGAAAATTGACAAAAAAACCCCACACGTCCTCTCCTCCCTAGCAGACAGAAGCCTTTACCCTTAGTGTCTACCACCACCACCACCACCACTCTCATCCTACCAATGTGTGCCACCATCACCACCACTCTCATCCGTCCAATGTCTGCCACCACCACTCTCATCCGCCCACTGTCTGCCACCACCACCACCACATTTATCCGCCCTGTGACTGCCACCACCACCACATTCATCCGTCCAGCGTCTGCCACGACCACCACCACCACTCACATATGCCCAGTGTTTGCCACCACCATCACTCTCATCCGCTCACTGTCTGCCACCACCACTATAATCCTCGTAGTGTCTTCCACCACCACTACTCTCATCCTCTTAGTGTCTGCCACCACCACTACTCTCATCCTCTTAGTGTCTTCCACCACCACCACTCTCATCCGCTCAATGTCTGCCACCCACTGCCTCTCTATCCTCTTAGTGTCTGCCACCACCACTACTCTCATCCTCTAGTGTCTTCCACCACCACCACTCTCATCCGCTCAATGTCTGCCACCACTACTCATCAGCACTAGTGTCTTCCCACCACCACCACTCTGTCCTTTTAGTGTCATACCACCACCACCCTCTCTGTCTTGTGCTTCCACCACCCACCACTCTCACATCCGCTCAATGTCTGCCACACCACTCTCATCCTCTTCGTGTCTTCCCACCACCACCACTCTCATCCTCTTAGTGTCTTCCACCACCACCCTCTCAATGGCTCAAGCTTCTGCCACCACCCTCTCCATCCTCTTAGTGTCTTCCACCACACACTCTCATCCTCTTAGTGTCTTCACACACACACTCCTCCATCCTCTTGAGTGTCTTCCACCACTACCCTCTCATCCTCTTAGTGTGTTTACCACCACCACTCTCATCCTCTTGGTATGTTTTACCACCACTCATCCTCTTGGTAATGTTACACCACCACCACTCTCATCCTCTTGAGTGTCTTTTCACTACACCTCTCATCCTCTTAGTGTCTTCCACCACCACCACTCATCCTCTTGGTAATGTTCCACACACCACTTTCCTGTCCTGTTTTCTGCACCATCACCTCTCATCCTCCCAATGTCTGCCCACCACCACCACCACTCTCTCCTCTGTAGTGTCTGCCACCACCCTGGCTCTGTCTCATAGTGTCTGCCACCACCGCCACTCTCATCCTCCCAATGTCTGCCACCACCACCACCACCACCACCATCGTTGTTTACCTCTGTCCTTCCCCCATCAACAGTAGTCCTCTCCCCCAAGAACAACCCTTCGACAATAACCCCTCAAAAACAAGTTCCCCAAAGAACACACTCAACAACAGCCTCCAACAGAATCCTCCAACGACAACCCCTCACAACCCTCCAATAACCTTCCCGACAGTAACCGCCTCAACAACAGTCGCCACCAACATCCCCCTCACAACCCAAACAGCATCTTATACCCCCCTTGTAAGCCCCCCTCTCCCTACCCGTGTGTTATGCCTCCAGACGTATGGTCTCTCTCTCTGCTCCACAGCATCACCCTCACATTTTGTTTTAAGGTAATGTATCAAATTTATATTTAATTAACTTCTTAATGTACTAGGTGATAAATTACAGTAATTGGAAACTTAATTACAATAGTTAGGTAGTAATTTACGGTACATGGATAAGTTTTTTGTAGTTTGTGAACCGATTTAATTTTTTTACGTTTAAAATTGGGTTTTCTTGTTAGTTACTAAATTACAGTTAAGTACTAATTTACAATAGTTAGGAAGTGGGGTTTTTTTTTTTTGTTACTGTAAACCTATTTTATTTTTTCTGGGAATAATTGTAGTTTTCGTGTCATTGGGGAATTAAACCCCATTTTTCCCTGTTATTATTTTTATTATTATTATTATTATTATTATTATTATTATTATTATTATTATTATTATTATTATTATTATTATTATTATTATTATTATTATTATTATTATTACTGTATTATTATTATTATTATTATTTTTATTATTATTATTATTATTATTATTATTATTATTATTATTATTATTATTATTATTATTATTATTATTATTATTATTATTATTATTATTATTATTACTGTATTATTATTATTATTATTATTATTATTATTATTATACTATTCATTTAACGAATGAGTTTCAAGGAACTTAACATATTCGTATAGTAAGGGATACCTGCATTTTGATTTTTCGATTTCAGTTAAGAAAGTATAATTTGGAGGGTTTTAAGTTCACACTAACATATTTGCGGGATATATTGTAGACTTCTTACTTCATTATATATTTTCATGTTACAGTCTCTCTTAATTCTACAATGTTCAGGAGAGGCGCTTCATCATATTTGGTATAAATTTAAGGGTAAAGCAGCATAACATTTTTATGGATTTCAATAAGTGGCATCTAATTGGATGAATAATTGTGGAACTAAGTCATTCCGATTATCTAAGTAAAGTGAGGACCTTAGGATTAACAACCCTTCAGACAAGACAATAGAGAAGATTTCGGATATATTCAAAATCTTGAAAGGGATGGATAACGTGAACCTGGGCCATTTTTTTTATTTCACGCACCACCAACATGAAGGGACATAACTACACGCCCGCCAAGTTATCATGAGGAACGAATAGAAGGAAATACTTTTTCATACAAAGGGTGAGAAATTTACAGGACAGTCTACCAGCTGAAGCTGTGGAATCAAAACAGGTAATTGGGCTTCAAAATCGCCCTAGATAAAATAAAATAATCAAGAACAATGGAGAGATCCTACACAGGCCAATGGCCTCATTCCTTCAGTGTGACCAACTCTAGTGGGTGGCCATTGGGTAAATAAGGTACAGAATCTTAATTTTCTTTGAGCAGCACTCGCCTTCTTTATTATCATTATTTTAATTTCTTTAGGGGGATTAGCCCACCCATGCACAGGTCACTGGCCCACATCGGGGCCTTCGGGGGGAATGTAATAATGATAATAAAAATAATAATAATTCCTTCATAGTAAATAAAATTCATAATGAAAAATACAAAATTAGAAATAAAATAATAATAATAACAACTCTGATAATAATAATAATAATAATAATAATAATAATAATAATAATAATAATAATAATAATAATAATAATAATAAAGAACCATAAAGAAATACAAAAATTTAAAAAAAAAAGATAAATAGTGAGATACGATATATGTATGTTGTGTCGTCAAAGTAAGAAAAACAATTGAAACCCTGCAATTATGTGTAAATGTGGCAGAGAGACAGATCAGCAACCTGGGACTTGGTCACAATTTTCGTGATGCCATATAGCAGCAGGGTCTACCATTAGACAACACATTATGCTTCCAATATCTTCCTAGGCGGTAGTACCTCCCTGTTTGATAGCTCTCTACTACCTACTACCGTGTAGATCCACCACTGGAAATTTTTTAGCCTCAGCAAAGGACCCTATATTCAAGCTGAATTGTATATCTGTATGCTTTACCGGCACAATATATATACAGGAGGACATTTTCACTGAATAAATATGATTATTATTACTATTATTCAAACTTAGAATAATGTACGTAGTTTGATCTTAAAAAAAAATATATTGTAGAAACTTAATCATAAAAACCAACCGTCTTAAATGTCCACCAATTCATTGATACTTGTCTAGTTTCGTAGCTGTACTGTACTATTATTTTATTTAAACTCTGGTCATTAATAGACTAGCGAGCACAATATAAAATGTGAAATAGTGGTGTCACTGCCAAGGGGGTTTAAACCTCCTTGGTCACTGCCAACTCTGTTACCAACTTGTAAATGCAGTGATGTTCTTTATATCACTACTAAAATATTTGCCTTAAAAAACAACAATAATAAAATGCACTTGTTTACTGTCTGCGACATAGAGTTTTTTTTAATATTTAATGGTGTAAAACTGGTGCAAAGATTTTAGCTACCACCATCGCTCTTAATGTGAACCGATGGGTATATTTCCTTAGTAGGCAAAAATATAATCAATGTGTTGCTTTGAGAAATTGTTCTAAGATACCTCAAATTGGATGTCAATAACTTACTGAATATAAACAAATTGTTTTATTGACTTATCTGGTGCAATCGCACAATATCATGTACGACGCAATGGGCTTAGTGTGCTTCATACCCAGTGGTTGCTAAGCGACACCGACGTCGCAGGACGATACGAATTTTAACATTAAGTGAGCCATTCTCCTAGAACCGTGATTCCCAAATCGGGGGGGAGGGTGAGTCATGTGAAATATATATGTATATATTTTTTTATTAGGAGGTATTCAATAAAAATGTGTAACATTATTTTTTTTTTTCAAATTACGGTATATTTAAATCTTCCTCACATGCACAGGACACATTGATAAAATACTTACGAATTATTTGATCTTGAAAATAAAATAAATACGAAGACAAGGTGTAAAGTTGATTACATTTATTTTAAAAAATGGAAGGGTTGGGGGGGGGGAGGGTTTGGAAAAAACGAAAAGGGAAACGTGAAGTGAAAAGGTTGGAGAATCACTGCACCTCGAGTATGGAATTTTTGGTATGACCCAATCATAAAGCTCTTTTTTGGCTGTTTTTACGTTACAGTAAATGAAAAATATTTTATATAGTCAGCTGTTAGCAGTATCATCTTATACCCTACTACGACTGCTACTACTTTGCTGTAATCGGAATCGAGAATGACGATCATCAAACTATGATTCAATGATATGACATATTTGGGATGTCACCTTCATTGATGAGTTTTGAGGTGACTATAGTTGCTCACAGATGTTGTATATTTGGAGGGCTGCATCGAGTGCGGGACGATGGCAGCGTGTTTCCGGTGTTGGCGCTTGTCTGCCTCGGTTTGCAGTCGGGCTAACGCGAAAGTATTGACACCTTCTCGTGTGATGCTCCTCCAAGCGTTACTATGTGGAGTAATCATCTCCCAGGTGAGGGGGTCGATTTGGCACTTTTTCAGGTTTGTCTTAAGACTATCCCATTTCCTTTTCAGTTGCCCGCCGGCGTTACGTTTACTATTCGTTAGGTGACTGTAAAGTAGCTGCTTTGGCAGTCTACTATCGTCCATGCAGGTAACATGGCCAGTCCAACGTAGTTGTTCATGGATAATGGTAACCTCGATGTTCCTACAGTTGGTGTCAGCAAGAATATTGGCATTTGTTTTCTTGTTTTCCCAACGAACTCGGAGGATGGAACGTAGACTACGTTGGTGGTGAAAGTTTTCAAGTGCCTTCAGGTGCCTCCTGTATGTAACCAAAGTCTCACTGCCATGTAGTAGAGTGGGCAGGAGCACTGCTCGATGTACGTGCAATTTTGTGGATAATTTCAGCTCCCTACAGCTAAGACATGATTTCGGAGTCCGCCAAAGGCGTGAGATGCACATCTGATCCGATGCTAAATTTCTTCATCGACGTTTGCAGTGGTGGACAGGTGGGAGCCCAGATACGAAAGTGGGCAACATTAGAGAGTGTAATACTGTTAAGCTGGATGGATGGCGGAGGTGTATCTGATCCAGGGGCAGGTTGAAAGAGAATCTGAGTGTTACGTACATTCTCCTCAAAGCCGAAGTGTGCATATGCGTCTGCATAGGTATTCAGCATCTCCTGTAGGTCGTCTTCAGTGTGAGCAGCAAGGGTGAGGTCGTCTCCATGCTGAAGTTCAGCAATGGAGGCTGCCGACACCCGCCTTTACCCAGTACTCGATGTTCACCCCGCTGGCTAAATTGGCACTGGCACGAGTAAGGAAGACAGCCATAAAGATGGAAAAGAGAGTTGGTGCCAGTACACACCCTTGCTTAACCCCTGCTTGGATGGGGAAGAACTCTGACTGGGTGCCGTTGTGCAGGACACTACCGTTCATGCCATCGTGGAGTTGCCTCACAATGGAGATGAATTTTGGTGGGCAGCCAAAACGGTTGAGGGTCCACCAGAGAGCTTCCCTGTTGACCGAGTCGAAGGCCTTGGTTAGGTCGATGAAACCCATGTACAGGTCAGCAAAGATCATGTAAGTGGTGCCATGTGATGGTTAAAAATCACATTGAGATTCTTTGAGGAAGTTTTCCGCCTCAGGAAGACGTCAGTTTAGGAGGACTCGGGCTATAATCTTGCCAGCTACGGAGAGCAGTGAGATCCCACGGTAGTTTTCACAATCTGACCGGTCTCCCTTGTTCTTATAAATATTGACAATGGAGGCATCTTTAAGAGCTTGGGGGATTTTCTCCTGTTCCCATATATTCTCCAGGAGAGAGTCGGGACGGCTGGTAAGTAGAGGTCCTCCTGCTTTATACACCTCGGCTGGGATTTCATGAGGCCCTAAGGCTTTGTTATTTTTCATCTGTTTCATGGCAGTAGCTACCTCATCCAGGGATGGAGGATAGCTGAGGTGGGTCAGCTCTGGATGCTGAGGGACCTGCTGGGTAGTCAGGACATCCACATCGGTGTTTCGGTTGCTCAATGAATGGTAGTGCTCTTTCCAGCGCTGAAGGAGGCCTTCGTCGTCTTTGATTATGTGGTTACCGTCAGATGAGCGAAAGAGGGCTCTGCCACGAGTGCCATAGTTGGCGTTTAGAGGGGGGGTGGGGGAGGTGGTCGTGCCCAGTTTGATTTAATAGAAATAAGATTGTGATCAGAAGACCCTAACGGAGCAGAAATTGAGTCTGAATAGTGTGAGGGGGTTAGAGGTAAAACAAAGATCAGGAATGTTAGTAAGTTGATCATGTCGATCAGGAACACTTGGAGGGTGTTTAATTATTTGTTCCAGATCATTAAGTAAGGAAAAAGGGAGTGCCTCAGCTCCACCTGGATCATCCCTTGCAGATAGAAATATTCTACTCTTACACCTCTTTCTTACTACACAAAAGCTATGGTCCCTTAAGAATTACGAAGGAGATCGGACATTCATGGATTACTCTCTTGAACAAGCATTCACCGCAGGTTAGAGTCTGTATTTCAAATGACACTGGATGTATACTGTGATAGTATGCAAGGGGCGCGTACAACTTTTTCGTGGCTTACAAGATCTCTCATCAATATGAATGCAAGCCATTTCATTTCTGTCATGAGAGATCATGAAACTGTTCCATCTTGTCAACCATCTGCAGGAGACCTTCACTACACAGCCAGTTCACTATGGGCAGATACTGGATTGCATTTCAACCATTGAACAAAATAAATCTAGTCATAAATTGAATGATGAACCCAGGTAAGTGAGAAGTAAATTTAATTTACCTGGAGGCACAAGACGGAATTGCTGGTGGAGAAGCTCAGGGATCACCCAAATGGAAGACTGCAAACAAGTATGTTTCAAACGGCTGGCGTGATAAAAATTCCATTAATCATGAGAATATGATGAGTCCAAATAACTTTCCATCTGAGCATTCTGTTTGGGATCAAGAAGGTGTACTAACTCACATGAAAGGTCTCCTTACCAGTGACACATGTGAAGAGTTTGTGAACAGTGGTATAAGTCTTATTACAGAATTGTTTCCAGGGGAATCTGGTGACTTTGCAGAACAGGTTTGCAAAGTATGGACAGATATTTCGAATATCCCGTGAACAACTCTTCCTCCAGGGAGTGGTTCTGGTGCCGATCTGTCCAATACGCTTAGGAGTCTTATGCCAGCTTGTTCAGCAGCAAAATCTGTGCAAAACACTTTGTCTCCACACAGTATGCAAACAGAGCGGACTGTTTCACGTCACAATGCCATACATGATGACGGAAGATCAAAGATGAAAGAATCGACAATGAATGCATGTGTTGTGGCACTCAATGGCTACAGCATTTCAGAATATTACCCACGACCGACAGTGGCAGGATTTCTAAAGGAGGTCCGTAGCGATCGAGAGCCAACTGAAGCCTATCAATAAAGAAAGTTTACTGTCAAGTTTTTCACTGGTGGATCATTTTAAACTATTCTATTTTATGAAATACACAACACATGGTTTTAACAGTTTCAACAAAATGTTTGTCTTTATGGTATTTTTTTTCACAATTTTGCTAAAAATTAGCTCCAGTGAGTATGTGTGTGTATAGAATTCCCTTTTCAAATGGTCCACTACCACACAATTGTATATTGTAAAAATATACTATTTTTACTTTTTAATTTTAATAAACAAAAGTTGTTTTTTTATATCATTAAGGTAGATTTCACAATTTTGTTCCAAGTGAACCACAGTAAGTATTTGTATGTATAGTATTCCCGTTTACAATATGACCTACTAAAACAAAGTTACTCCATTGTATAAAATGCTCATGATTTAAACTTCTTCATTAAAAAGTTTCTTTTAGTTTTATTACTTGGGATATTTCACAATGTTGCACAATATATCTTTTAAAGTACACTATATGCTCTTTTATTTATATGTGGCCCACTATCAAAAAAATCCTTAAAAAAGTCCCTGATGCAGGGTTAGATTAGGTTAGTGTGAGGGTGGTTAATCTTGAGGTAAAATAAGCTATTGGGGCTAATCTTCAGGCGTCCCCGTTTTTCGAATACTTGATTATGGAACAAGTATTGATCCATCCTCTTATTTCGAATTATAAATCATCTCCCGATAATGAAACGTAAACATAATTTTGAATTTCTGACAAAGTAACTAAATTACAGAAAACTGAGACTTTGTTGTGGGGGGAGGGGGAGGGGGGTACTGTGGTGTTTACGGATCCCTTTGTCGTTTAGTGGGTTGGCGAAGCTGAAAAATAATGACCCGCGTGGGATGCTGGTAGAGATTTAAGAGATTCGTTTAAGAGTATTTCTTACAGGAATGGTGGCATGGGCGGCGGTTGGTACAAGAGGAGAGGCAGGGGTGGTATTTTGGCTGGTGGGCGGTGGATTCTGTTAGGTGTGGGTGACATAGGCTGTAAACATTCTTTTCATTCCTCTCTCCTTGACTTTCATGCCCTTCATTCCATGTTCCTTCTTTTCGTCCTTCTTTTAGCAGTCTTTCCTTTCATGGTTTATCATCACACAGAAATCCTACTAACCGACCATAACAGTATTAAGTTTGTTCCTGCCGCCTCGCTCATTAGTATAATTGTACATAATCTACTTAACGTGTAAAAAGAAATTACTTTCACAATATTTACAAAAAATTTTCATAATGAGGCAAAATCTTCAAACTTCTGTTCGTTCTTTTAATTATGGAAGAGTACAAGTCGCAGGCCAGCACGAGGTCTCAAGAATCCCTCAATAGCATACAGTGTGTACTACAGGGATGATGTTTAGGGTCAGTCCTGTTACTAGACAGCACAGGCAGGAGCATGTGGGGACTTCTGATAAATATCCCTCATATGATCTAGACTTTGAACTGTAAGTAAGTTTAATCCTTTTGTTGCCATAGCACATAGAGGCATTTTTCATTAATATTTTTTACTAACCGGAGTCATTTTCACACTAAACTGTCTTGTGTTTCTTTTTCATTGTTCACGCCATGCACACACACACACTACTACTACTACTATTTTTTTTATAATGGCCTCCATCCTCTCCTTATAGCCATACCTTCGCCGAGATTTTATTACTTTAAAATTAGTTAATTGAGCCGCAGATCTATGCGGCATTCAGTGACTGTTGCCTCATAGTCAATATCTGCAACTGTTGTCGGCTTTTTTGCCGATGTTCTCGTTCCCCTGAGGCAGAGGAAAGCCGACCTAAGGAGAGACAATGCCAGTCGGCATCTCATCCAGGCTGTAACATAACTTCTGGGCTGCTGATTCTGTTCGGATAGCACCTCCGCTAGTCTGGCGTAGAAACATCTTGCACTTGGTCCCATCCCACCAGAGGTTGTGAACACTAGAGGAGTGAAGCTGCCTTAATCAACGTTCTGAATTCTCTCCCCGTATGCCCTTATCTTGCCGTTCTCGTTCCTCCTGTGTGCAGCGTCAAGAGCTAAGTTATAGTGACATGCGGCCGTAGAATAAAACATCCTGATGTCGAAGAAGGCTCGCTGTCCCCGCGTCCTGAATCCTCGAGCACTGACGTCAACACGGGCTTCGTTGGATGTGTTTGAAGTCCTATGTTGGAAATTCTCACCGTCCAATGGAAGGAGGGTCGGTTCTACGATGACATCACGGCAGATTTCCTTCAACATATTTGCTGTGAGATCCCTTACTTCGTCATGCCTCATGCATATGAAGCCCCCTTTCTTGCACACCATGGCGTGATCGGCGTCATAGGAAGAGCCATACACGCATTGGGAGGGCAAACCTTCTACTGGCCTACTGTACCTTAGAGCATTGGCATCTGTAAATTCTTGTTTATTGAGACTGAAACCATTTGCCCTTATCGGTAACGTAGTTAACCAGTGCTACTACTACTACTACTACTACTTTAATGTCACTCGGAATCGAGTTTGACGATCATCCAGCTAGGATACAATGATTTGAGTTATTAAGGATGTCACCTTTGTTGGCGATCTCTTGAGGTGGCTCGAGAGGCCGATACGAGATCGGCAGGGTCGTCCACAGATGTTGCACCTGGGGGGGGGGGCTACATCTACTGCGGGAGTGGTGGCGGCAGCGTCTTTCCGGCGTTGGTGCTTGTCTGCCTCGGTATTCAAAGGGCTAACTCGAAAGTATTGACACATTTTCGTGTGGTGCGCTTCCAAGCGTTACGGTGTGGAGTGACCGTCTCCCAGGTGAGGGGGTCGATTTGACACTTTTTTCAGGTTTGTCTTAACACTATCTCTATACCTTTTCTGTTGTCCGCCAGTATTACATTTACCATTCGTTCGGTGGCACACACATACACCCACACACACACACACACACGCAGGGAGGTACTACCGCCTGGGAAGATATTGGAAGCATAATGTATTGTCTAATGGTAGACCTTGCTGCCATATGCCATCACGAAAATTGTGACCAAGTCCCAGGTTGCTGATCTGACTTTCTGCCTCATTTACACATAATTGTAGGGTCTCAATTATATCTCTTATTACTGACAACACAACATACATATATTGTTTCTCACTTTTGATATTTTCATTTTTTGTATTATTTTATTTTTTATTTTCAATTTATTTAGTATGAATTATTATTATTATTATTATTATTATTATTATTATTATTATTATTATTATTATTATTATTATTATTATTATTATTATTATTATTATTATTATTATTATTATTATTATTATTATTATTATTATTATTATTATTATTATTATTATTATTATTATTATTATTATTATTATTATTATTATCATTATCCCCCAGGCCTCGATGTGGGTCAGTGACCTGTGCCCAGGTGGGCTAATCCCTGAAAAAAAATCAATTCGCGAACTAACCCCAAAAGCGAAATTCCTCAATAACTTGCTCAGCTTACATAAATAGTTGTTGGGATATACGTACGTCAGGTGGCCGTAAACCTGTCTTAGTTAATGAGGTGCAGGTGCAGCCTTTGTATAATTTCACTAAAGATTCATATTACACTTAAGAAGTTTATTAGTCTGGTTGTTAAGGTGTTGACTGTTGTTCTCAATTTCATACATACAGTCGGTTTAGTATTAATTTTTATTCTTGTTACGACTGTGCAATACTGTACATGTTTATTTACTTCTGTCTTACTTCTCTCCATTCACTTGTGCTTGTAGTTCACCCTTCGCCTCTTGTATATCATCTGTACTTCTTCGCTATTATTATTACTTTGTGGCCAAACTACTCTTCATTACTGGGATTTCAGACACTAATTACAGTAGGTTATACCTCGCCAGCAAGACCCTTGAAGCTTCATAATGTGGTGTTCTACAAGGAATCCGCAGACATCGATGAAGAGGTCCAACATCAGATCAGATTTGCGTCTCAGGCCTTTAGCAGGATACATACCTGTGTCTTCAGCTGTAGGGAGCTGAAATTATATATAAAACTGCACAAAAAAAAAAACGATCAGTGGTCCTCCCCACCCTGCTGTATGGCAGCGAAACATCGGTCACATAGAGGAAACACCTCGGGGCACTTGAAAACTTTCACCAACTTAGTCTACGATCCATCCTCCGAGTTTGCTGGGAAGACAAGAGGACATATGTCAGTATTCTCGTTTACACCGGCTGTATATAGATGAACAACTATGTTGGACTTGCCATGTTACCTGCATGGGTGACAGTAGACCACCAAAGTAGCTACTCTACAGTCACCTAACGAATAGTAAACGTAACTCTGGCGGACAACAGAAAATGTATAAGGATAGTCTTAAGACAAACCTGAAAAAGTGTCAATTCGACCTCCACACCTGGAGACGATCACTCCACACCGTAACGTTTGGAGGAGCACCACACGAGATGTTAATACTTTCGAATTAGCTCGACTGCATACTGAGGGAGACAAGAGCCAGCGCTGGGAAGGCACTGCCGCCGCCTTCCCGCAGTAGATGTAGCCCTCGACACGTGCCATATCTGTGGACAAATCTTGCGATCCCTTATCGGCCTCTCGAGCCACCTCACAGCTCACCAACGAAAATTACATTAACTATAACTCCTATCATTGTGTCCAAGTGACAGCTTATTATTTATATTAACAGATAAGAATACAACAAGTTAGTATATGTATTATGAGTTTAATAACCCCAGCTGAAAAAATAAATGGAAATAGACATAATATTTTGAAGAGTTCTATCATTAAAAAAAATGTAGAAATTAAAAGTGGAAATAACATTTTCTCACACAGGGTGTAATACAAAGTTAAAGAACAAAGAGAAAGGAGGTCTTAGGTTGTCCTTCCAAAGAAAGAAAAAAGTGTCATATCGAAAGTTCTACTGAGACTCGCAGGGAAAATATATTGTTTTCCTGGTGACCAACACCTGGGAAGTGGAGCATAAAGAAATAAAAATAGTGCTTGTGGTGTATGGGAGCGTTATTAACACCATCAGGAGGCAGCCGAGACACAGTAACAACGATCTGGCACGCACAGGATTCCTGGAATCTATAAGGATGGTCTGAGTTAAGGCTCTCAGGATATTAATGGGATATCTAATACATCGACACTTTATCCCTCAGAGACGAGCGGCTCTAACGAAATGGACGTCCTCGAGGGACTTATGAAGATGAGAACTGACCCTGGGGGACTTCTGAGGAGGAATAAAATTAGATCCTTTGGAGGATTCTTTTGAGGGATTTATTTTGGGGAGTCCTGCAGATAAGGAGATCTTCTGGTATGACATGTAAAGATGGATAAATATTCTTAAGGCAACGTTGAAGGCAAAGGGGTTTATTGGAGGACTTTTGATACTGGGAGGTTCTCTGGCGGACCTTTGAACAAAGAAGCGAGTATACTCGGTCATTCTAGGAAGCTTTGATACCCTAGACAGGAGTCCTTCAAGACAAGAGAAATCTTTGAATAAGTCGTCAAAACGAAAGTATCCGCAGGAATAATTCTGAAGAATGATGTACTGTAAGTCCACGAGAGACAGCCTAAGACTGGTTAAAGACCTGTGCAGGATGTGGCTGCCTTAGCCCCGGGACCACTGATCTGTGAAAAGTTTGGATCCTTAGACACGAGGCTCCGTGACCAGTCGACTGATGAGGTTACCTAGTGATGTGGTAGTGTTATACAGTTGTGTGGTAGTGCTATACGGTTGTGTTGTAGTGTTACACGGTTGTTTGATAGTGTCACACGGTTGTGCGATAGTGTTACATAGTTGTGTGGTACTGTGGTAGTGTTACACAGTTGTGTGGTAGTGATACATAGTTGTGTGGTAATGTTACACAGTTGTGTGGTAGTGTTTCACGGTTGTGTGGTAGTGATACATAGTTGTATGGTAATGTTACACAGTTGTGTGGTAGTGTTACACAGTTGTGTGGTAGTGATACATAGTTGTGTGGTAATGTTACACAGTTGTGTGGTAGTGTTACACAGTTGTGTGGTAGTGTTACACAGTTGTGTGGTAGTGTTACATAGTTGTGTGGTAGTGTTACATAGTTGTGTGGTAGTGTTACACAGTTGTGTGGTAGTGTTACATAGTTGTGTGGTAGTGTTACACAGTTGTGTGGTAGTGTTACACAGTTGTGTGGTAGTGATACATAGTTGTGTGGTAATGTTACACAGTTGTGTGGTAGTGTTACACAGTTGTGTGGTAGTGTTACATAGTTGTGTGATAGTGTTACACAGTTGTATTGTAGTGTTACACAGTTGTGTGGTAGTGATACATAGTTGTGTAGTAATGTTACACAGTTGTGTGGTAGTGTTACACAGTTGTGTGGTAGTGTTACATAGTTGTGTGGTAGTGTTACACAGTTGTGTGGTAGTGTTACACAGTTGTGTGGTAGTGTTACACGGTTGTTTGGTAGTATTAAACGGTTGTGCAGTAGTGTTACACAGTTGTCTGGTAGAGTTACACTATTGTGTTGTAGTGTTACACAATTGTGATGTAGTGTTACACGGTTGTGCAGGAGTGTTGCACAGTTGTGTGGTAGTGTTACACGGTTGTGCGGTAGTGTTACACGGTTGTTTGATAGTGTTACACGGTTGTGCGATAGTGTTACATAGTTGTGTGGTAGTGTTACACAGTTGTGTGGTAGTGATACATAGTTGTGTGGTAGTGTTACACAGTTGTGTGGTAGTGATACATAGTTGTGTGGTAATGTTACACAGTTGTGTGGTAGTGTTACACAGTTGTGTGGTAGTGTTACACAGTTGTCTGATAGTGTTGCACAGTTGTGTGGTAGTGTTACACAGTTGTCTGATAGTGTTGCACAGTTGTGTGGTAGTGTTGCACAGTTGTGTGGTAGTGTTACACAGTTAACATAAGAACATAAGAATGGAGGAAACTGCAGCGGGCCAATTGGCCCATACTGGGCAGTCCCGTTTACACCCAATCCCCTATTGCTCATATAAGCATCCAACCTATGTTTGAAGCTATTCAGCGTATTCGAGTTAATGATGATATTTGGTAACTTGTTCCATTCATCCACTACTCTGTTTCCAAACCAGTGTTTGCCTATTTCACGCCTAAATCTAAATTTGTCTAATTTAAAACCATTGTTACGAGTTCGCTCCTGGTTGGATAGTTTGAGTACCTTTGTAATGTCCCCTTTGTTTAGCCCTGCCTTCCACTTATACATCTCTATCAGGTAGCCCCTCGCTATACGTCTCTCGAGGGAGTGCAAATTAAGATGCTTTAACCTGTCTCTATACTCAAGGTTCCTAATGCCCGGGATTAGTCTTGTCATTCTCCTCTGAATTCTTTCCAAGGATTCTATATCCATTCTGTAATAAGGTGACCAGAGCTGAACTGCGTAATCCAGGTGTGGTCTCACAAGAGCAAGATACAGTTTTAGGATGACCTCGCTAGTCTTGTAACTAACACTCCTTTGTATGAACCCAAGTACTTTATTAGCCTTGTTATGAGCAAAAACACATTGTTTACTTGGCTTAAGGTTCCTACTTATCATTACTCCTAAATCTCTCTCGCAGTCGGATTTCTCTATGGCATCGTTGTTCATCTGGTATCTCGTTTCCCTGTTTACATCTCCTATACTGAGTACTTTACATTTGTCCACGTTGAATTCCATCTGCCATTTTTCAGACCATTCGAAAAATTTATTTAGATCTTCCTGTAGTTTTGCCGAGTCCTCGTCAGATTTAATAACACGTCCTATTTTAGTGTCATCAGCAAATTTACTTATGTTGCTGTCTTTGCCGATATCTATGTCGTTTATGTATATAATAAATAATAATGGTCCAAGTACTGAGCCTTGGGGAACTCCACTTGTGACGTTGCTCCAATGGGACTTAGTGCCGTTAATGCTCACTCTCTGTTTCCTGTCCTGTAACCACGCCCTAATCCATTTAAGGATGTCACCTTTGATGCCATGAGCTTCTACCTTTTTAATTAGTCTTTCGTGGGGGACTCTGTCGAAGGCTTTGCTAGAGTCGAGATATACCACATCATAATTGTGCCCCTCGTCCACCGATTCGAAAACTGATGAAAAGAATGTTAATAGATTAGTTAGGCAAGAAAGTCCGCTTGTGAAGCCATGCTGAGAATCATTGATCAATCTGTGCTTCTGCAGGTGATTTCGAATAGAGTTTGAAATGATTGCTTCCAGTAATTTGCCTACTATTGATGTTAGACTGATTGGGCAGTAGTTAGAGGATAGTGATCTATCCCCCTTCTTGAAAATCGGTATTACATTAGCTATCCTCCAGGATTCTGGTATTACACCTATTTTTAAGGACATGTTAAACAACTTTGCTAAGGGCATACTAAGCTCTTCCTTACATTCCTTTAATACTCTGGCAAATATCTCATCGGGACCAGGTGACTTATTAGGCTTTAGTTTGTCTATTTGCTTACTAACATCGTTACTAGTCACTACTATCTCACTTAATTTGTTTTCTTCACTATCTCTGAATAGGGTCTGTGCCTCGGGTATCATGTTTAAATTTTCGGTGGTGAAAACTGTTGAAAAATATTTATTCAAATTGTTGCTCATTTCTCCGTCGTTATCAGTGAGCTCGCCGGAGTCTGACCGTATTGGTCCAATCTTTTCTCGTGTTTTAGTTTGATACATTTGGTAGAATCCTTTGGGGTTTGTCTTTGCCTCCCTTGCTATCCTTACCTCATTATTCCTCTTTGCTTTCCTTATCTCGGTTTTAACCCTACTCGCCAATACCCTATAATAGTCCCGGAGGTGAATTTCGCCACGATTTATCCTTCTACCTATAGCCTTCCTTTGGCCAATGATGTTCTTTAAATAATTATTTATCCATTTAGGATCATTGTTGTCTGATCTGAGTTTTTTGTATGGTATGTTCTGCCTTTGTGCATTAAGTAACTCACTATTTAAATTGTCGTGGAACTCTGCAATCTCAGATCTCTTTATCAGGTCCGTGTCATCTGTCAGGTTCACAGCCAAGCGCGACACCCCCTCTCTCAGCTGCCTCTTTAAACTGTCAAAGCTTGCCCTTCTGAAATCTGGTACTTTAGTGGAATTTTCCTTAGGTCTGCCCTGAAAATCTAACTGGAATCGAATTTCTTTGTGATCGCTGTTTGCAAGTTCGTTCCCTACCTCGACATTGCTAATGAGGTTTTCTCTGTTCGACAGAACTATATCGAGTATATTATTACCCCGTGTGGGTTCGGTTATATGTTGACTTAGGAAACAGTCCTGGATCGTCTCGAGAAAATCCTTTGATTCTGAGTTACCCGTAAGGTCAGTCCAATCTATTTGGCCAAGGTTAAAGTCGCCTACTATACAGACTTTGTTGTGTATGGAAGCCCTGCGCATTTCATCCCAGCTAAGTCGCTCATTGACGGTATCAAGATTGGGGGGTCTATATATTACTCCTGTGATTAATTTTTCCTGACCGTCGCTTAATTCTATCCCAATTGTTTCTGTTTTCCTCTCTGTTTTTATTTCCTTATTTATTTCACACTTCAGATTATCCCTAACATAGATTGCTACTCCGCCTCCTTTCCTGGTCTGCCTATCGGTATGGAACAGTTTGTAACCCACAATTTGGTATTCGACCGGTAACTCACGTGTGTCTAGGTTGATCCATGTTTCAGTGAATGCAATTATATCGATTTTTTCGGTACATACCAAGGCCCTAATATCATCCATTTTGTTTCTCATACTTGTACTGTTCGCGTAGTATACATTTAAGTTAGTCGTGTTCTGAGTCCTCCCCTTACCGCGTTTAGTTTTAAACTCCCTGTCTAATTTAGTTTTGTCATCATTCCTAAGACTATTTCCCTGGAATCTTTCACTTTGTTTACCCGTTCCCACTGCAGTCTCCTCCACCCCCGTGCTCATATGTTCTCCTAGCAGTTTAAAGACTTCGATATCTTTTGAACTGCCCCCTCTAGAGCCCCAGCCAGGGTTGCTACTCCATCCCTAGACAGGTGCACCCCATCCCTAGCATAAAGGTCCCTTCTGACATAGAAGTTGTCCCAGTTGTCAATGAATGGGACTGATATTGACTTGCAATATCTGTCAAGACGGTCGTTGACACCAACTGCCCTTGACAACCATTCTCTGCCAACTCTCCTTCTAAGCAGGACTCCGCATATGATAGGGATCCCTCCCTTAGTCCTAATACGATCTATAGCTGCCTTGAACTTATCAAGAAGCTCCTCGCTCCTACACCGGCCAATATCATTGCCTCCTGCACTGAGGCAGATAATGGGTTTGTTCCCATTACCAGACAAGATATTGTCCATCCTGTCAATTATATCCCCCACCCCAGCTCCTGGCAAACACACCCTCATCCTATTTTTGTTTTTACCACAAAAGGCCCTGTCCATGTACCTTACCTGTGAGTCACCAACAATTAAAGTTTTATACCTTCCTTGTCATCCCTATCCCTGACTGTACTAACGTCCAATTCGTCTATCAAGGGACTGAACGGGTTGGTACACTTAGCTGTTGTTGTCGTTGTTGTCGTATCCTTGGTGTACTTCTTCACCACCAGCTTCGTCTTCCCACTACTCACAACTTTCCACTCGCTTGAGTTTTGCCTGATAGTGTTGCACAGTTGTGTGGTAGTGTTGCACAGTTGTGTGGTAATGTTACACAGTTGTCTGATAGTGGGGCACAGTTATGTGGTAGTGTTGCACAGTTGTGTGGTAGTGTTACACAGCTGTCTGATTGTCTTGCACAGTTGTGTGTTAGTGTTGCACAGTTGTGTGGTAGTGTTACACAGTTGTCTGATAGTGTTGCACAGTTGTGTGGTAGTGTTTCACAGTTGTGTGGTAGCGTTACACAGTTGCCTGATATTGTTACACAGTTGTAGTGCTACACAGGTGTGTGGTAGTGTTGCACAGTTTTGTGGTAGTGTTACACAATTGTGTGGTAGTGTTACACAGTTGTGTGGTAGTGTTACACAGTTGTGTGGAAGTGTTACCCAATTGTCTGATGGTGTTGCACAGTTGTGTGGTAGTGTTGCAGAGTTGTGTGGTAGTGTTGCAGAGTTGTGTGGTAGTGTTACACAGTTGTGTGGTAGTGTTACACAGTTGTCTGATAGTGTTACACAGTTGTGTGGTAGTGTTGCACAGTTGTGTGGTAGTGTTGCAGAGTTGTGTGGTAGTGTTACACAGTTGTGTGGTAGTGTTACACAGTTGTCTGATAGTGTTACACAGTTGTGTGGTAGTGTTGCACAGTTGTGTGGTAGTGTTACAGTTGACTGGTAGTGTTGCACAGTTGTTCGATAGTGTTACACAGTTGTGTGGTAGTGTTACAGTTGTGTGGTAGTGTTTCTGCTGCCTGGATAGTGTTGCGGCCAGTTGTGTGGTAGTGTGCCAGTTGCTGTGGTGGCAAAGCGTTGTCAGTTGTGTGGTAGTGTTGCACAAGTTGTATGGCGCAGTGTTGCACATTTGTGTGGTGGTAGTGCTACACAGTCAGGTGGTAGTGTTAACTGTTGTGTGGTAGTGTTACACAGTTGTGGTGGTAGTGTGTTACGCAGCTGAGTGGTAGTGTTACAGTTGTGTGGCAGTGTTACACAGTTGTGTGTGGCAGTGTTGCACAGTTGTGGTGGCAGTGTTACACAGTTGTGTGTGGTAATGTTGGCTATTGTGCTGTGTGGCAGTGCTTGCACAGTTGTGTGGCAGTGTTGCACAGTTGTGTGTCAGTGTTGCACAGTTTGTGAGTTGTGTGGTAGTGTTACACAGTTGTGTGGTAGTGTTACACAGTTGTGTGGTAGTGTTACACAGTTGTTCGATAGTGTTACACAGTTTTGTTGTAGTGCTGCCACAGTTGTGTGGCAGTGTTGGCCAGTTGTGTGGTAGTGTTGCAAAGTTGTCTGGATAGTGTTACACAGTTGCGTGGGTAGTGTTACACAGTTGTGTGGTAGTGTTACACAGTTGTGTGGTAGTGTTACACAGTTGTGTGGTAGTGTTACATAGTTGTGTGTGGCAGTGCTGTACTGTGTTGTGTGGCAGTGTTGCACAGTTTTCGGTGAGTTGTGTGGTAGTGTTACACAGTTGTGTGGTAGTGTTACACAGTTGTGTGGTAGTGTTACACAGTTGTGTGTAGTTACTGTCGTGTGGTAGTGTTACATGTGCTGAGTGGGCAGTGTTGCACAGTTGTGTGTAAGCAGTGTTGCGGTCAGTTTTGTGGCAGTGCTGCACAGTTGTGTGGCAGTATTGCAATACCTCAGGTGGCAGTGTTGCACAGTTGTGTGGTAGTGTTGTACAGTTGTGTGGCAATGTTACACAGTTGTGTGGTAATCGTTACACAGTTGTGTGGCAGTGTTGCACTGTGTTGTGTGGCAGTGTTGCACAGTTGTGTGTCAGTGTTGCACAGTTTTGTGAGTTGTGTGGTAGTGTTACACAGCTAGGTGAAAAGCCACAGTTGTCTGATAGTGTTACACAGTTTTGTTGTAGTGCTACACAGTTGTGTGGCAGTGTTGCTACAGTTGTGTGTGGTAGTGTTAAAAGTTGTCTGATAGTGTTACACAGTTGTGTGGTAGTGTTACAATAAAGCTGTGTGGTAGTGTTACACAGTTGTGTGGTAGTGTTACATAGTTGTGTGGCAGTGTTGCACAAAGTTGTGCGGCAGTGTTGCACAGGTTTCTGTGAGTTGTGTGGTAGTGTTACACAGTTGTGTGGTAGTGTTACACAGTTGTGTGGTAGTGTTGGCTATTGTGCTGTGTGGTAGTGTTACACAGTTGTGTGGTAGTGTTGCGCTTGTGCTGAGTGGCAGTGTTGCACAGCTGTGTGGCAGTGTTGCACAGTTTTGTGGCAGTGTTGCACAGTTGTGGCAGTATTGCACAATTGTGTGGCAGTGTTGCACAGTTGTGTGGTAGTGTTACACAGTTGTGTGGCAGCGTTACACAGTTGTGTAGAAGTGTTGGCTACTGTGTTGTGGTATCTGGTTTGATGGTTAAGTTATTCATCTATTAAACGGGACATTTTTGTCCTTATTTTTTCGTCTCGCTTTGCAAATTTTTCTTTCTATATCAACCCCCTGGTCTTCTCCCCCACAAAAATTTGCAGGAATTCATCTCTTTGATGTTCTTGTGTTTATCCCTGTAAATATAATTTTCTAGGTTTCTTCTATCCCTTCATACTTGGCTGTTCTTCCATTGCTCTTCCTCTCAATCCTCTTCCCATATTTTTCGAAAAGTCTGGCATGAAGATGTGTTTAAATTAGTTGCTCTTTCATCTCTTTCTTTCTTTATTTTACGTGAATTCCTTCATTGCTCTCTCAACTGTAGTTCCTTTGTTGTCTTTTATTATCATCATAAAGTTCTGCTTATCCCAGTTTCTCCTCTCTGTATTATAGCCGGGTTTGTAAATAGAGTTTCCTTCAAAACTATTTCTCAGTAGGGAGTGAGTCCCTCTTCACCTCGCTCTAAAACAAACGTGCGAGTCCACGCTAGTGTATTTATTTTTTAATTGTGTTATCTGAGTGGCCTGTCTGAAAATAAACAGTCTTTGAATATATACTGCCTGAATGGCCTGAGTAACTAAAAACTTCTTCCATCTGGATGGCTGGAAGATCCCCAGGTGTAAACAAGACGGGAGAGTAAGACTCAGAAAGCTGACTTTAATTCATAGCTGGATAAACTAAAACTCTCCCTTAAGAAGTATCTGCAGATATCCGCATTATTATTCACCAGGAGCCAATTGCCGAATTACTCTGTAAATTTGCTCTTGCTGGTGTAGGCACGTGAAATGACCGTTAATAATTTACTTCATCCAAATCTAAGAATAATGAGATGAGCAAATTGCATTTTTATATATAATTTTTATTTCGGGCGTTGAGCAAGAGGCAATTTTTGTTGAGATTTGTGTGTTGGAGCAGCTCTGACGTTGTTGGACTGGTGTTGTGAGTGAATGCTTCGAATCACTTCATTGTGATTGACTTTCTTAACCGACCTAAATATTTAATGCAAAGGAAATTCAGTGTTAAAAAGACGAGTAATTATGGTCCCTATAAGACTCCATCTACAGGACGATGTCCCTCCTGCACCTCCCATCTGACTGTGTGGTCTGCAGCACTGCCTGGTGCAAGATGTTTCCAGTGAGTCATAATAGGCAGCTAATTTCTTAAGCATTTTAGCAATTACCTGATACAGTCTGTGTGTGTGTGTGTGTGTGTGTGTGTGTGTGTAAGGTAATTGTGATAATTTTCATTTACTTTGCGTATATAATTCTTATGGAGATATCACCACAAGTTAAAAAATGTTTCTGTCTAAATAGGTTTGAGAATTTTTAGTCTCTCTCTCTCTCTCTCTCTCTCTCTCTCCTTTCCGTACCCTCTCTTATCTCCTCCTCCTCCTCCTCCTTTTGATCTTACTCATTGACTCAATTATTAAGTTGTGTCCTCACTTATACAATAATGAGGTTAATAAGATTAGTTATATAAAACATTGAGGTTTGGACGAGTGCAAAGGGAATACCGTAACAGACTGGCCAGAGTGCATGTCAAGAGAATTTGGACATGGATATTAGTGGATAGTGAAGCAGAAAGGAACTTTAGACGTAAGATAGATTAATATGGAACTTTGGACACGTTAAGGTGTATGGAAGGAACTTAACGAGCGCAGCAACAGTCGACAGTTTATATAGACTTAAACAATAACAGTCGACAGTTTGTACGACGTACACAGCAACAGTCGACAGTTTATACTGTACACGTCCAAAGGAACAGTCGACAGTTAATACACGTCCAGAGGAACAGTCGACAGCTTATACACGTCCAGAGGAACAGTCGACAGTTTATACACATCCAGAGCAACAGTCGACAGTTCATAGGATTACACAAGCAGTGGACAGTTTGTAGACGTAATACAGCAACAGTCGACACTTTATACACGCACACACAGAGAGAGAGAGAGAGAGAGAGAGAGAGAGAGAGAGAGAGAGAGAGAGAGCAAAAAGGTGAATTGGTAAATGAGTGTGTAAAAAAGTGTGTATGTCTGGTGAACCACTGAACAAGAAATATGAATGAGTAAGGAGAGAAAGATGGATAGATAGAGAGGAAGATACAAGAGAGATAAGGAGAGGATGCAGACGAGAGAGATTGAGAAAAGGCAGGAGAGATTCGAGATAAGTGTGGCTTGGATCTTCGTCAACAGATGATCCTCGACTGCTGATGTCACAGGTGTGATTTACCGTTGACGGATATTTTCAAGTCAAGACAACTTAAATTTGAATAATAATTATAAAACACATTAAAAATTATTAAATACATGTAATATAATTAAAAACACAATACCATTAAGAAAAAGGGAATACAGGGTATATTCAAAAATAAAACCGCAGGGAGACATCAAGACAAGTATTGTTGACAAATTACTCACCTCCTGAGGGGTTCCTTGACAAAGACTGAAGATATTTGAAGCATTTGGAGATGCAGTCCCAACCATAGGGCTTTTTGTCATCGGGCGATTCTAGCTACGTCAGTCATTCCTAATCATATTCAGACAACTTTCACAACACTATCGACAGAAGACGGAGTCACGCTCGCACTAGTCGGGGTGGGAGGGACTCTCCTCCCAGCCTCGTGTCACCGGCTAAGAGTCTCCCATAGGTGACAGTCCAGAAGCCCTGCTGGGCCTCCCATAGGTCACACGAGTCTTTGTCAGAGCTATCCATAGGGTGAGTTACTTACGTTGGAAATGTATTCATTTCATGTTTGTGTCCGAGAGTCAGTGTCTAGTAACGTAAATATAATGTTCGATAATGTGTCCATGCCACGTATGCTAGTAACTTCGATATAATGGTCTATTAATGTGCCTGTGTCACTGAGTGAATAATAAATAGCAGTATTGAAAGGTGTTTACAAAATGTCCCTTAAGAACGTAATATAAGTGTAAATAACTAACCGACCACACTACCAAACTTTCTGTCTTTACATCCTTCACCTAAATATTCTATTCTATACGTGCTCTCTAAAACCCCCCATTACATTGGCGGCAGCGAACTTAACGTAAACCCACGCCTTCCTCGTTTAGCCATAACACCTGGCTCATCAGTTTGAGTACTGTTTAAAAGTGCGTTATAAGAATTCCTGTGTAGCAGCGTGAACAGTGTCCGAGTGTGTCATTTTACAGCTCGCGACGGAGTTAACTTGTCTCGTGAGGGGTAAAGACGTTGTCTGCATCCCTGGAGC
>NW_024727203.1:0-7500 GCF_018991925.1 Homarus americanus
TTTTGGTAGGGCTGAGAGAGAGAGTACCGGCCGTTTGGTCTTTTATGGCAGGAGAGTCACGCAAATATCCGTACTGGTATTTGTTTGGTGTCTTCTGTATTTTTAAAAATGAATACTTGTAAATTAAAAGTACCGTAACATTGTATTATATACAAAGTTGTCATATTTCTGGAAAATATGAAGCAAGAGAAAAAGAATATACCGGTAAACACAATTTCAACGTACGCTAATATTAAAGGCTGCTTAAGAAGAGCCGATGCAAAAACAAAGCCTCCGCGACCAGGGCTCTGCCGTATCAGCTAGACGGTACACGTGTTTTACGAATCCTTTTCAGCTAAAAAACTGTTACATCACAAGTATATTTCACCTTAACTGTGCCTGAATGAATATATACTCAGAAATAAATAGTAGTTTTGCTGAAACGTGATGTATTTCACTGTAAAATAGGATAAAATACATGACGTAAACAATCGTTCTTTTAATAGTTTTCGGTTAAAAAAATGTTACTGTGCTTGATATAATACATTCATGGAAATGTAATATTTTTGCTGAAATGACGTACGTATTACAGTGGAAAGTGGGATAAAACCATGACGAAAACAATCGACTTTCGCTTTCTTTTGTTGTTCAAAAGATGT
Organism: Homarus americanus; assembly: GCF_018991925.1. NCBI lineage: Eukaryota > Metazoa > Arthropoda > Malacostraca > Decapoda > Nephropidae > Homarus > Homarus americanus. The sequence goes on from NW_024727203.1 coordinate 639, forward strand.
TACCGTAATCGCTTTTCGAAAGGTTTTCGGTTAAAAAACTGTTGTATTACAATAATATTCCCTCCTAATTGACTTGAATACATACTTTTTTGTTGAAACTACTCGCGTTTCAGTGTAAAGTGTCGTAATAATAAATGGTAAACAATTTGCCTTCGTCACTCGGTGTTTCAGGGACGGTGACCCTCAGTTTATAGGAACTAGAGTGTTTTTACTGAAGGTTTAGTTGTTCCATTACCCTCAAAAACTTTTTCTGAAGGTTTTGTTGTTCCATTACCCTCAAAAACTTGAGTCGACCTATAAACGATGCATATCATAAATTAATGATTTCTTGGTCAAAAAATCGGGGTCGACCTATAAACAACGTAGAATTATAGACGAGTATATACGGTAGTTCAACTTAGTGGGGTCTTACTGTATTAATAATTCATAGCCAAATTTATTAGTAACTGTAAAAAGTGATTTATTTAATTGTGTGGTGAAGACAATCGCTGGTGTTTGGGTCACTTGTCTACACTTATATAAGTCAGGTGTGCTGTCCCTTATATTTTTCTGGAATATTGATGGTTTATTTCTTATTGTTATTTGTGAATATTTATTACTGATAATTTAAAATTGAATAAAGCCATTATTTTACATTACAGTTGTACCCCACTTAACGCGGTCAATTGAACCCAGAGGGTCCCGCGTTAAGTGAACAACAGAACATATGGGATTAATTCCAATAGAAACCGGCCCGACCCCCAAACTCCACTTTTTGAAGGCACATACCTATGTTGTAGTAAAAATAACATCTTAATTTTATGATGGTACATGCACACAATTAATACTTAAGAGAAATACAGTCGCCAAGTTAATGTCCATTCAAATAATGGACTCCACTCCCTCCCCCTCTTCTCACAGTACACTCGCTGGCTCTTCCCTCTGAAAAATTTTGGGGGGAAAACCAGGTATAGTAATAAATAATTCCTCAAACTAAAGTTAGGATAATACAATTGACATTGCTGGATTCCTTGTAAGACCAGGAATATTTTGAATATAAATGTCATATATTTTGCACAAAAGATAACAGTTACCTAGAGAAAATTTTTTATCTAAAAATTGTATGTTTAATGCAAAATATATGATGTTTATATTCAAAATGATCACCAAATTATAAGAATTCCAGCAATGTAAATTATATTCTGACCGGGTAATTTGTATGAATTTTATGAGCTAAAACAAATATCTTCAGTTAATAAAAAAAAAAATAATCTTCACGACACTATCTGTCAATCAAAGTACCCCACCTTGCCTCCCCCCCTCTTCCAACCGCGCGGTCAGTCCCAACCCTCCCCCCCACCCCCCACCAATCCTCCCTTCCAGAGTTTTTAACATTTAGTATTAAATAATACCTCAGATTAAAGTTAGGATAATATAATTGACATTGCTGGATTCCTTGTAAGACCAGGAATATTTTGAATATAAATGTCATATATTTTGCACAAAAGATAACATAGTTACCTAGAGAAAAATTTTTATCTAAAAATTGTATGTTTAATGCAAAATATATGATGCTTATATTCAAAATGATCACCAAATTATAAGAATTCCAGCAATGTAAATTATATTCTGACCGGGTAATTTGTATGAATTTTATGAGCTAAAACAAATATCTTCAGTTAATAAAAAAAAAATTATTCTTCACGGGGTAACAGATGGTCGGTCGGTCCCTCCCTCCCCCCCACCCCCCACCAATCGTCCCAAGGAGATGTGTGGGATAACCACTAAATTTTAATAAATAATACCTCAAACTAAAGTTAGGATAATATAATTGACATTGCTGGATTCCTTGTAAGACCAGGATATTTTGAATATAAATGTCATATATTTTGCACAAAAGATAACATAGTTACCTAGAGAAAAATTTTTATCTAAAAATTGTATGTCTAATGCAAAATATATGATGTTTATATTCAAAATGATCACCAAATTATAAGAATTCCAGCAATGTAAATTATATTCTGGCCGGGTAATTTGTATGAATTTTATGAGCTAAAACAGGCAGTCAGGCAGGGTGGCGGGTGGGGCAAATCTAAAAATAGCGTCTCGAGCCGGACACTCACCGCGTATATGTGGAAAAAATCCGTGTTAAGTGAAAGTTCAGCTCTGGCGAGGCACCGCGTATATGATAAAACGCGTTAAGTGAAACCGCGTTAGGCGGGGTAATACTGTATTTTTAAACTAGTAGGAGAAAGCATTAACTGTATACTGTCATCAAAAAGATTATCCCTAATCCCCATCCTTCCTCAACTCAGGAAACAGGTTATGTGACTTGATTCCCATGTTCTATGTCTTTTTCCCTTGCTTTGTTCTTTTAGTTGGTTGAAGAGGCTCCTAATATACCAATTCCAAGATTTTGTCTTTTATTCCTCCAATGCGGGTTTTTACTTCATTTAGCAGTGTAACCATTACACTTTCGGAATATCATCAATAAATTATCAACTCACCTCGAAAAGTAAGTGTTACATTTATTCATCACTGTCTTATCTTTTTTCTTTTAATTTTTTACGGAGAACAGTCCACCCGGGCACAGGTCATCGACCCACAATTGGGCCTAGGGGGGCAAAAAAAAAAGAGTAAAACGACATTAAAATATGTAGAAGAGAAAAAGACTATACAGCCACTCCTCGACTTACGACGGGGTTAGGGACCTAAATCCAGGTCTTAAGTCGAATTGGTTGTAAGTAAAAAATGCGGAGATAATACATAGAAAATCTACAATGGGTGTCTCTTTTTCTTCTCAGCACCACAAAACTCTCACTTTAAGCATGTCAGCCATTTTAAATGGAATTACAAACGAAAATTTTGTCAGTACACAGCGCAATCACTAACGTCTGGACTCGAAAATACATAATTTGAAAAAAATTGGTATGACTAGGACGGTCGTATGTCCCGGTGGTCGTAAGTCGAGGAGTGACTGTATTAATCTACATCACAAAAATGCCGGAAAACCAGCTTTTTAAAGCGAGACATTGTATGAGTATGGAAACACAAGAAGGCAGAGCATTCCACAGTTTGGCTGTGTGAGGAAAGAAGGATGTACTTTAACCGGTTATTCTAGTGTCACCGACATATGCACAGAAACGGTGGGCATCGTGGTGTAATGGGCCCCTGTCTCATCAACAGAACATCTTATATAAATGGGTCAATACATCTGATATTATATTCAGATTCACCACCCTGTAACTTTCCACTGTCTATGAGTAAGACATGAGCTGTACACGTGAGAGGGCAACTCTCCCAGGAGGGAGAGACCCATCATCACCATATCTGTAAGCCCGTACAGCGAGGCCCTTACTCCTTAGTCGCTCGCAGAAAGTTATATCGTAAGGACGTGACCTAACGTTTATAAAACATAAACGCCGTCCCTTTCTCATTCACTCCTATACAGTGGAACTTACGGTCGATCTACACTCAGGAATTATACATACAATCCTTTTATAATAAAACAAGGAACTACTGTTTGGGTTTCGTTACTTAAACCCAAATAATAAATATATGTGAACGGCCTGGTTAATTGCACAAGTAGCCAATTCATATAGGCAAGACGAGTGTTACGAGCCCACGGCCTTGCCGGCGGTACACAGGATGCCCAATCCACCAAAAATGCCCGTTAAAGTACAGTACCTGTAAAAGAGAGAGTGAAGCAACATTGCAGTGAAGAGAAATGGAAGAGAGATTATCAACGAAAGGAGGAGAGTAATAAGATGAAATACCTTTGATTCCACCCTATCTAACAGTTGGACAGAGGAAGTGCCACCCCAGATAAGAGAGCAGTACTCCAAGTTAGGACGAATGAATCCCTAATAAATTTGAAGCAACCACTCGGGACTGAAGTAGCTTCAGCATTCCCGGCTTTCGGGAGGCAGCTTGAGTAATGTTGTGGATGTGTGGCTTCTATGACATATTAGGGGAAATGGCGAGGCCTAGCATATCTACTTTAGAATTTGGCAGAATGATCGCATCCTGAAATGTGATTGGTGGGGGGGGAGATCTTCTATTTTGGAATGTGTAATTGGTAAATACTGTGTATTATTACTATGGAATTTAACCAAATTTCTAACTGCGAATTCGGAGATGCTGCACAGATCCACATTGATAGATGAAACGATATCAGCTCTAAAAACAGATCTAGTTTCTGAGTTAGGGGGAAGGGAAAAAATGAGAAGAAGAGTGAAGAGTAAAATCATCAGCATAAGAATGGCTAGAATAAGTAGTAGTGTGAAGTAAATCATTGATAAAAAGAGGGAAGAGGGTAGGTAAAAGAACAGAACCCTGTGTAACACCACTATTGGTAGAGAAAGGGCGAGAGATCGATTGCTCGAAAACAACTGCCATGGAGCAGTTCTCAAGGAGGCTAGAAATTAGAGAACGAAGTGGGGGAGAGAAACCATTCGAGGGAAATTTAGAAAGCAGACTTGTGCCATACCCCGTCAAATGCTTTGAGATGTCGAGGGCCACGACAAAAGTTTTCCCATAATCCCTAAGAGAGGATGACCAAATATGGATGCAGTAGGAGAGCAGATCACCAGTAGATCTCGCCTGGCAAAACCCACACTGGTGATACGACTAAAGAAAAAGGCGTTCAAGATGATGGAGAAAATGAGAGTTTAAGATAGTTTTAAAAATCTTAGAGAAGGATGAAGTTAGGGCAATGGGGTGATAGTTAGAGGGATGAGAATGGTCACTCATCTTTGGGATGGGCAGAACCGAGGCATGCTTCCAAGAAGAAGGAAAAGATTGGGTTTTGAGGCAAAGGCAAAAGAGGCAAGCAAGCACAGGGGCCTGAATTTCAACACACTCCCTCAGAACACGAGGGAGTATTCCGTTTGGTCCATACTCCTTACTCACTTCCAGATTTGATGACACACCAGCAACCCTACGAGTGGAGATTATAGGAAAGTGCATAGGTTCAGTAGGAAGGTGCCAAAGAGATTGGCTTTATCAGGTGGAGAGTTGGCTATAGAGTGAGCAGGTTGGAGGAGAGGAGGAAAGAGGGAGTGCAGAAGTTATTACAAATGTTTTTGGTTAAGGACCAGAAGGATTTGCTAGAAGAGTTAGTCAGGTCAGTGGTTTTAATTATTACTGTACGTACAGTCGCTCAAAAAAGTGTCTGAAAAGTGGGGTCCGATGGATGTCAAAATGAACAATACAACCCCTGATGTCTGTGCACTGTTGTCTCGGTACGGTTGGTAAGCATGAGTAGGCGTAGGTGCGGCACCTGCTTATAACCAGGGTAGTTTAACTTTATAATTACAATTATCCATCGACATGTAAACTGTAAATATTGCATTATATTCACACCTGTATGAAAGCAGTATAATCACCACACACAGCATGTTTGATGCCCTATGTGAAACACAGTACAGTTTTACCCCGCTTAACGCGCTTTCACTTAACGCGTTTTCGCATATACGCGGTGCCTTGCCAAAGCTGAACTTTCACTTAACGCGGCATTTTTCATCATATACGCGGTGAGTGTCCGGCTCGAGAGCTATTTTTAGATTCGCACCACCCCCCACCCGCCACCCTGCCTGACTGCCTGTTTTAGCTCATAAAATTCATACAAATTACCCAGCCAGAATATAATTTACATTGCTGGAATTCTTATAATTTGGTGATCATTTTGAATATAAACAACATATATTTTGCATTAAACATACAATTTTTAGATAAAAATATTTCTCTAGGTAACTATGTTATCTTTTGTCCAAAATATATGACATTTATATTCAAAATATTCCTGGTCTTACAAGGAATCCAGCAATGTCAATTATATTATCCTAACTTTAGTTTGAGGTATTATTTATTAAAATTTAGTGGTTATCCCACACATCTCCTTGGGACGGTTGGTGGGGGGTGGGGGGTGGGGGGGAGGGAGGGACCGACCGACCGACCATCTGTTACCCCGTGAAGAATTATTTTTTTTTTTATTAACTGAAGATATTTGTTTTAGCTCATAAAATTCATACAAATTACCCGGTCAGAATATAATTTACATTGCTGGAATTCTTATAATTTGGTGATCATTTTGAATATAAACAACATATATTTTGCATTAAACATACAATTTTTAGATAAAAATTGTTCTCTAGGTAATTATGTTATCTTTTGTCCAAAATATATGACATTTATATTCAAAATATTCCTGGTCTTACAAGGAATCCAGCAATGTCAATTATATTATCCTAACTTTAGTTTGAGGTATTATTTATTAAAATTTAGTGGTTATCCCACACATCTCCTTGGGACGGTTGGTGGGGGGTGGGGGGGAGGGAGGGACCGACCGACCGACCATCTGTTACCCCGTGAAGAATTATTTTTTTTTTTATTAACTGAAGATATTTGTTTTAGCTCATAAAATTCATACAAATTACCCGGTCAGAATATAATTTACATTGCTGGAATTCTTATAATTTGGTGATCATTTTGAATATAAACAACATATATTTTGCATTAAACATACAATTTTTAGATAAAAATTGTTCTCTAGGTAACTATGTTATCTTTTGTCCAAAATATATGACATTTATATTCAAAATATTCCTGGTCTTACAAGGAATCCAGCAATGTCAATTATATTATCCTAACTTTAATCTGAGGTATTATTTAATACTAAATGTTAAAAACTCTTGAATGGAGGATTGGTGGGGGGTGGGGGGTGGGGGGAGGGTTGGGACTGACCACGCGGTTGGAAGAGGGGGGGAAGGCAAGGTGGGGTACTTTGATTGACAGATAGTGTCGAAGAATATTTTTTTTTTTTTATTTACTGAAGATATTTGTTTTAGCTCATAAAATTCATACAAATTATCCGGCCAGAATA
>NW_024727204.1:0-10032 GCF_018991925.1 Homarus americanus
CTTGGGAGTTTCTGAGGTGTACCTGGCAGTGTCTGAGGTGTACCTGGCAGTATCGGAGGTGTACATGGGAGTGTCAGAGGTGTACCTGGGAGTATCAGAGGAGTACCTGGGAGTGTCAGAGGTGTATCTGGGAGTGTCAGGAGTGTAACTGGAAGTCTCGGAGGTGTAAATGGGAATGTCAGAGGTGTTCCAGGGAGTGTCAGTGGAGTACCTGGGAGTCTCAAAGGTGTACCTGGGAGTATAAGAGGTATAACTGGGAATATCGGAGGTGTACCTGGGAATATCGGAGGTGTACCTGGGCGTGTCAGAGGTGTACCTGGGAGTATCGGAGGTGTACATGGGAATGTCAGAGGTATACCAGGGAGTGTCAGTGAAGTACCTGGGAGTCTCAAAGGAGTACCTGGGAGTATCGGAGGTGTACCTGGGAGTCTCAGAGGTGAACCAGGGAGTGTCAGAGGAGTACCTGGGAGTGTCAGAGGTGTACCTGGGAGTATCGGAGGTGTACCTGGGAGTATCGGAGGTGTAATTGGGAGTGTCAGAGGTGTACCTGGGAGTGTCAAAGGTGTACCTGGGAGTGTCAGAGATGTACCTGGGACTGTCAGTAGGTGTATCTGGGAGTGTCGGACGTGTACCTAGGAGTGTCAGAGGTGTACCAGGGAATGACAGTGGAGTACCTGGGAGTGTCAGAGAGCGTACTGGGGGTGTCATAGGTGTGCCCAGGAGTGTCAGAGGTGTGCAAGTGTCACCGGTGTACATAGGAAGTGTCTGAGAGTGTACCTGGGGAGTGTCAGAGGTGTGCCTGGGAGTGTCAGAGGTGCACTTGGGAGTGTCAGAGGTGCACCTTGGAGTGTCTGAGGTGTGCCTGGGAGTGTCTGAGGTGTACCTGGCAGTGTCTGAGGTGTACTTGGCAGTGTCTGAGGTGTACCTGGCAGTGTCAGCGGTGTACCTGGGAGTGTCAGCGTTGTACCTGGGAGTGTTGGGGAATGTGCCTGGGGTGTCATAGGTGTGCCTGGGGTGTTGAGGTGTGCCTGGGAGAGTCAGAGGTGTGCCGCAAGTGTCCAGAATGTGCCTGGGAGTGTCAGAGGGCCTTGTCTGGGGTATCGGACGTGTGTGCACCAGGAGTGTCAGAAGTGTACCAGGGAATGTAAGTGGAGTACCTGGGATTGTCAGAGGTGTACCTGGCAGTGTCAGAGGTGTACCTGGGAGTGTCAGAGGAGTACCAAGGAGTGTCAGCGGAATACCTAGGCGTGTCAGAGGTGTACCTGGGAGTGTCAGAGGTGTACCTAGGAGTATCGGAGGTTTACCTGGGAGTGCCAGAGTTGTACCTGGGAGTGTCGGAGGCGGACCTGGGAGTGTCAGAGGTGTTCCTGGGAGTATCAGAGGTGTACCTGGGAGTATCGGTGGTGTACCTGGAAATGTCAGAGGTATACCAGGGAGTGTCAGTGAAGTACCTGGGAGCTTCAAAGGTGTACCTGGGAGTATCGGAGGTGTACCTGATAGTCTCAGAGGTGATCTAGGGAGTGTCAGAGGAGTACCTGGGAGTGTCAGGGGTGTACCTGGGAGTATCGGAGGTGTACCTGGGAGTATCGGAGGTGTACCTGGGAGTGTCATTGGTGTACCTGGGAGTGTCAGAGGTGTACCTAGGAGTGTCAGAGGTGTGCCTGGGAGTGTCAGAGGTGCACTTGGGAGTTTCTGAGGTGTACCTGGCAGTGTCTGAGGTGTACCTGGCAGTATCGGAGGTGTACCTGGGAGTGTCAGAGGTGTACCTGGGAGTATCAGAGGAGTACCTGGGAGTGTCAGAGGTGTACCTTGGAGTGTCAGGGGTGTAACTGGAAGTCTCGGAGGTGTAACTGGGAATGTCAGAGGTGTTCCAGGGAGTGTCAGTGGAGTACCTGGGAGTCTCAAAGGTGTACCTGGGAGTATAAGAGGTATAACTGGGAATATCGGAGGTGTACCTGGGAATATCGGAGGTGTACCTGGGCGTGTCAGAGGTGTACCTGGGAGTGTCAGAGGTGTACCTAGGAGTGTCAGAAGTGTGCCTGGGAGTGTCAGAGGTGCACTTGGGAGTTTCTGAGGTGTACCTGGCAGTGTCTGAGGTGTACCTGGCAGTATCGGAGGTGTACCTGGGAGTGTCAGAGGTGTACCTGGGAGTATCAGAGGAGTACCTGGGAGTGTCAGATGTGTACCTGGGAGTGTCAGGGGTGTAACTGGAAGTCTCGGAGGTGTAACTGGGAATGTCAGAGGTGTTCCAGGGAGTGTCAGTGGAGTACCTGGGAGTCTCAAAGGTGTACCTGGGAGTATAAGAGGTATAACTGGGAATGTCGGAGGTGTACCTGGGAATATCGGAGGTGTACCTGGGAGTGTCAGAGGTGTACCTGGGAGTGTCAGAGGTGTACCTGGGAGTGTCTGGGTACCTCCGGATTGTCAGAGAACGCACCTGGGAGTGTCAGCGGTGCACCTGGGTGTGTTAGAGGTGTATCAGGGAGTGTCAGAGGAGTACCTGGGAGCGTCAGAGGTGTACGTGGGAGTGTCAGAGGTGTACCTGGGAGTGTCAGAGGTGTACCTGGGAGAGTCAGAGGTGTACCTGGGAGTGTCAGAGATGTACCTGGGAGTGTCAGAGGTGTGTCTGGGAGTGTCGGACGTAATAGCTGGATGAGGATGGGATGGGATTGAAGTGTACTACATGTATATATATATATATGCTGGATTATATGTATGTATGTATATTATGTATGTGCTCATTATATTTATTCCTTCTAACTAGCGTGTGTGTTATTACACGCTTAATTAATGTGCCTGGCGACGTATGGAAGCTGCTAATGTATCACTTGCCATACGTCGTCTATAGTAGTTGACCAGGACCTTAGCTAGGGAGCAGTGCTATCCACCTCTGTGTACATACTCTTATCCAGTAAACCGAACCTACAAAACTATACAGGTGTTTGTGTTCTCTCCTGTATATAGAACTTATTACCCAGAACATCTAACATGGCGCAGTGCGTAGTTTTACTGGATTATTACGAGTGATTAGTGCAAGTTTGTGGAAAGCCGGCTGATGGATCCCCGCCTTGGGTCAACCCAGCGTCATCCCTCGAAGAATTTCGCAACTTTGAGCAGTGTCAGTGACAGTGATTTTCTGTGAAGTGTTAAGTGCATTGTGTGTTTCGTGCCATTCATGTGTGACCTTGTTCGAACGGATTTCCAAGGTATACGGCATGTTCTGGGCATTTGTGGGGTGTAGAGCTCAGCGCACCCTCCTCTGACCGTTTACAGAGAGCGACTGAGCTACTCCTATCTCCACCCCCCTCCCTCACAGCGCCGCCTCCACCCCCCCCTCACAGCTGGGGCGAGACGCTCTGCCTGCCTGGGACACACACACATACATGTACTAACACTTGCTGACCGCGCGGCTTCATTATATATATTTTATATATATAACCTACTTATCTGTGTATTGAATTAAATTTTTTGTCTGAAATCTTGTTGATACGACGGGCTGACCGGTCAACACTGATTTAAGACACAGTACACAGATAAAGTAGTTATGTCTCATGCCTTACGTAGCCGTGGACCCAGCGCCTGGATGAGTCAAGCGGATGATAGTCCCCCAGAGATGGATGACCAGGCCGGCCCAGCTCCCACAACATCGCGCAGCCCTTCACCTCAACATTCAGCGTTATCTCCAGAGATAATTGCCTTAATGAAGTTTATGAGAGATGAGAGACGCGAGGATGAAGCTCACAGACGTTTGGCGGATGAGCACAGAAGGCAAGCAGAGGCAGAACGAGACCACCAACGGAGAATGGAAGACAGTGCACGGTTTGAAGCCTTGATATCTCGCCTCACTGTTAACCAAGCCCCTGGCTCTAACACTGCCTCGGTACTGAACGGTTCAGATACCTCATCCATGCTTCCTTCACGCCCCCCAGCCCCACCTAAAGCAGCAGCTCAAACACCGCCCATCTTGGAGCCTGATGTAAATTTCCAGACTTTTCGCGAATGGCGGCGGCGGTGGGCTGATTATGCTACAATGGTGGATCTCCAGAGTTTGTCACAGCCTAAACAACTCATCCAGCTGCGTATGTGCCTGTCCTTGGAAGTTCAGCGTGTCTTAGAACATACGTTGCAGGTACCCCCAACCTCTTCGCTGTCTGTAGAGGAGGTACTGGACGTTCTACAACGGCACATCAAAGGACAGCAGAATGAAGCTCTGCGCAGGAGGGAATTGTTTAGCTGCAGACAGATGGAGGGTGAGTCTTTTGACGCTTTTTATGTACGTCTTAAGAGAGCCTCGGAAGAGGTAGATATATGTTTAGGCCACCACCAGCAGTGCGAGGAGACCCAGTTGAAGCAGGTGATCCTGATGGGTGTTAAGGACGAGGAACTTGTCCAACGCCTCACCTCCCTCGACTCTTCCTCTTCTCTTCAGGATGTGTTGACGATATGTCGCTCCTATGAGGCTGCCAGGTGTGCCACCTCTGCCATCCGAGCTCCCCCTACAGCTGTACGCGCTGTTTCCCGGTACAAGAAGGACAAGAAGTCTGCTCCTACGCCTTCGCCCACCACGTCCACGCCCGGTTCATTTTGCAACAACTGTGGTAAGCAGCACGGAACACAGGTATGTCCAGCTGCTCAGTCTACCTGCAACAGTTGTGACCGTATGGGCCACTGGTCGCTCACAGTGCGGTGCCCAGCTAAGTACGTACAGTGCAATGTGTGCGGTCGTCTGGGCCACTATGACAAGTGTTGCCCTACCCACGAACCCAAGGGACAGCGTCGGCGGAAGCTTCGGCGCCCTTCTACCAGTGAGGGCCGCCCACAGTCGCCAAATCAGAGGCACGACGACCCTGGACAAAGCCCGACCCATTTTAGGAGGGTGTGCTCCTCGCATCCCAGGACCAAAGTCCCCCAGTACATCAGCGTCATCGTGACCTACGGCGGTGTGTCATCCCGCCTTCAGATGTTGCCCGACACCGGCGCTGATGCTACAGTCATCGGTCCCCAGCATTTGCGATGCTTGGGGCTCTCTCCAAGCGATCTAGGACCGCCTCCCGAGGACCTCTGCGTCATGGCAGATGGTTCACAGATGGCCCCAGCCCTGGGTTCACTCTATGCACACGTCACCTTTGGCAACAGGTCGTGTCAGGCCTGGATTGACGTGCATAATGGTGTCCCGACTCCCTTGCTGTCCTACAGACATTGTCAAGAGTTGGCCATCATCTCCCAGGACTTCCCAACACCGATTCTCGAGGTAAATTACGCCAACAGGGTGCACAAAGGGAGCAGCAACTACCCTGCTGCCGCCCTACCCCTACCTCTGGCCAGTGACACCTCTCCTTCGGTAGTTGTCCCTGCTGCATCACGTCCCCACGCCTTGGCTCGCCTTCACGACAGTCACCGTGGAGCTGAGGCCACCAAACGACGTGCACGACAGACTGTGTACCGGCCTGGCATCGACCCCGACATCTCCAATGCTGTCCAGGTGTGTAAGCCCCGCCACGTATTACAACCCAGCCAGCAGCAGGTACCCTTCATGAGTGACGACAACCCCACCCGCCCCTTTGAGTCTGTGTCGGCCGACTTTTTCTGTGTGTCAGGAAAGTCCTTCCTGGTTATCGTCGACCGTCTCTCTGGTTGGCCGGTTGTCATCAAGGGCGGTAATGACACGACGTCTGCCGCCACCATCAGCAAGTTCCGCCACTACTTCCGTGACGTGGGCGTTCCTGTACGCCTGCGAACCGACGGAGGGCCTCAGTTCACAAGCCGGGACTTTGCTGCGTTCCTTGACCGATGGGGAGTCCGGCATGTGTTGTCATCGCCCCATTACCCGCAGTCCAACGGCCACGCTGAGGCTGCTGTCAAATCTTTGAAGCACCTCATCCTTAAGGTGGCCCCTTTTGGGAATATTGACTGCGAGGCCTTCGACCGGGGTCTTCTTGAACTCCGCAACACACCCAACTACACCGGACGCTCCCCTGCCCAGGTTTTGTATGGACGCCCCCTTCGTTCTTGTGTCCCTGCTCACCCTCAATCCTTCTCCAAGGAGTGGCAGGCCAAGACAGAGGATTGTGATCGCCGAGCCGCCGAACGTGTTCAGGACGTCGTCGCCCGCTACAACGACCACGCCCGTTCTCTCCCCAGGTTGAGTGTCGGCACCCAAGTCCGTGTTCAGGACCCGACCTCCCTACGTTGGGACAAAGTAGGCGTAGTCATGGGTCTCGGCAGGTCACGGGACTACCAGGTGCGGTTACCCAGTGGTCGTGTGTGGTGGAGGAACCGCCGTTTTCTCCGCCCCGTAACACTGCCTTCTGCTGGCCCCGCCACCAGTGTTGAGTCCCATACCCTTCCCAGTGATGAAGTCCCTCGACGCTCAGAACGGATCCAGAAGAAAAGGTCCGCTCAAGACTTTGCTATGAGCGTATAGGGGGGAGGGAGGTGTATGTATATTATGTATGCTGGATTATGTATTATGTATGTATATTATGTATGTGCTCCATTTATATTTATTCAGCCTAGCTAGCAGCGTGTGGCAATGTTATTACCATATCCCACACGCGTAATTAATGTGCCTGGCGACGTATGGAAGCTGCTAATGTATCACTTGCCATACGTCGTCTATGGTAGTTGACCAGGACCTTAGCTAGGGAGCAGTGCTATCCACCTCTGTGTACATACTCTTATCCAGTAAACCGAACCTACAAAACTATACAGGTGTTTGTGTTCTCTCCTGTATATAGAACTTATTACCCAGAACATCTAACACTGGCAGTGTCAGAGGTGTACCTGGGAGTGTCAGAGGAATACCTAGGAGTGTCAGAGGTGTACCTGGGAGTGTCAGAGGTGTACCTAGGAGTATCGGAGGTTTACCTGGGAGTGTCAGAGTTGTACCTGGGAGTGTCGGAGGCGGACCTGGGAGTGTCAGAGGTGTTCCTGGGAGTATCAGAGGTGTACCTGGGAGTATCGGAGGTGTACCTGGAAATGTCAGAGGTATACCAGGGAGTGTCAGTGAAGTACCTGGGAGCCTCAAAGGTGTACCTGGGAGTATCGGAGGTGTACCTGATAGTCTCAGAGGTGATCTAGGTAGTGTCAGAGGAGTACCTGGGAGTGTCAGAGGTGTACTTGGGAGTATCGGAGGTGTACCTGGGAGTATCGGAGGTGTACCTGGGAGTGTCAGAGGTGTACCTGGGAGTGTCAGAGGTGTACCTAGGAGTGTCAGAGAATTACCTGGGAGTGTCAATAGATGTATCTGGGAGTGTTGGACGTGTACCTAGGAGTGTCAGAGGTGTTCCAGGGAATGTCAGTGGAGTACCTGGGAGTGTCAGAGTTGTACCTGGGAGTGTCAGAGGTGTACCTGGGCGTTTCAGAGGTGTACTTGGGAGTGTCAGATGTGTACTTGGGATTGTCACCGGTGTAGCTGGGAGTGTCTGAGGTGTACCTGGGAGTGTCAGATGTGTGCCTGGGAGAGTCAGAGGTGTTCCTGGGAGTGTCAGAGATGTACCTGGGAGTGTCAGAGGTGTACCTGGGAGAGTCAGAGGTGTTCCTGGGAGTGTCAGAGATGTACCTGGGAGTGTCAGAGGTGTATCTGGTAGTATCAGAGGTGTACCTGGGAGTATCGGAGGTGTACCTGGGAATGTCAAGTATACCAGGGAGTGTCAGTGAAGTACATAGGAGTCTCAAAGGAGTACCTGGGGAGTATCGGGGGGTGTACCTGGGAGTCTCAGAGGTGAACCAGGGAGTGTCAGGAGGAGTACCTGGGAGTGTCAGAGTGTACCTGGAGTATCAGAGGTGTACCTGGGAGTGTCAGAGGTGTACTTGGGAGTGTCAGAGGTGTAACTGGGAGTCTCGGAGGTGTAACTGGGAATGTCAGTAGGTGTATCTGGGAGTGTCGGACGTCTACCTAGAAGTGTCAGAGGTGTACCAGGGAATGTCAGTGGAGTACCTGGGAGTGTCAGAGGTGTACCTGGGAGTGTCATAGGTGTACTTGGGAGTGTTAGAGGTGTACCTGGGAGTGTCACCGGTGTACATGGGAGTGTCTGAGGTGTACCTGGGAGTGTCAGAGGTGTGCCTAGGAGTGTCAGAGGTGCACTTGGGAGTGTCAGAGGTGCATCTTGGAGTGTCTGAGGTGTACCTGGGAGTGTCTGAGGTGTACCTGGCAGTGTCTGAGGTGTACCTGGCAGTGTCTGAGGTGTAACTGGCAGTGTCAGCGATGTACCTGAGAGTGTCAGCGGTGCACCTGGGAGTGTTAGAGGTGTACCTGGGAGTGTCATAGGTGTACCTGGAGTGTCAGCGGTGTACCTGGGAGAGTCAGAGGGATTCCTGGGAGTGTCAGAGATGTGCCTGGGAGTGTCAGAGGTGTATCTGGGAGTGTCGGACGTGTACCTGGGAGTGTCAGAAGTGTGCCAGGGAATGTCAGTGGAGTACCTGGGATTGTCAGAGGTGTACCTGGCAGTGTCAGATGTGTACCTGGGAGTGTCAGTGGAGTACCAAGGAGTGTCAGAGGAATACCTAGGAGTGTCAAAGGTGTACTTGGGAGTTTCAGAGGTGTTCCTAGGAGTATCGAAGGTTTACCTTGGAGTGTCAGAGTTGTACCTGGGAGTGTCGGAGGCGGACCTGGGAGTGTCAGAGGTGTACCTGGGAGTATCAGAGGTGTACCTGGGAGTGTCAGAGGTGTACCTGGGAATGTCAGAGGTATACCAGGGAGTATCAGTGAAGTAACTGGGAGTCTCAAAGGTGTACCTGGGAGTATCGGAGGTGTACCTGGGAATATCGGAAGTGTACCTGGGAATATCGGAGGTGTACCAGGGAGTGTCAGAGGTGTACCTGGACGTCTCAGAGGTGAACCAGGGAGTGTCAGAGGAGTACCTGGGAGTGTCAGAGGTGTACCTTGGATTATCGGAGGTGTACCTGTGAGTATCAGATTGACACCAGAATTAATCAGAGGTGTGCCTGGGGAGTATCCTGGGTGTACCTGAGTAGTGTCAGAGGTGTACCTGGGAGTGTCAGAGGTGTACCTGGGAGTGTCAGAGATGTACCTGGGAGTGTCAGAGGTGTATCTGGGAGTGTCGGACGTGTACATGGGAGTGTCAGAAGTGTACCAGGGAATGTCAGTGGAGTACCTGGGATTGTCAGAGGTGTACCTGGCAGTGTCAGAGGAGTACCTGGGAGTGTCAGAGGAGTACCAGGGAGTGTCAGAGGAGTACCTAGTAGTGTCAGAGGTGTACCAGGGAGTGTCAGAGGAGTACCTAGGGGTATCAGAGGTGTACCTGGGAGCGTCAGAGGTGTACCTAGGAGTATCGGAGGTTTACCTGGACGTGTCAGAGTTGTACCTGGGAGTGTCGGAGGCGGACCTGGGAGTGTCAGAGGTGTACCTGGGAGTATCAGAGGTGTACCTGGGAGTTTCAGTGGTGTACCTGGGAATGTCATAGGTATACCAGGGAGTGTCAGTGAAGTAACTGGGAGTCTCAAAGGTGTACCTGGGAGTATCGGAGGTGTACCTGGGAATATCGGAGGTGTACCTGGGAATATCGGAGGTGTACCAGGGAGTGTCAGAGGTGTGCCTGGACATCTCAGAGGTGAAACAGGGAGTGTCAGAGGAGTACCTGGGAGTGTCAGAGGTGTACCTGGGAGTATCGGAGGTGTACCTGGGAGTATCGGAGGTGTACCTGGAAGTGTCAGAGGTGTACCTGGGAGTGTCAGAGGTGTACTTGGGAGTGTCAGGGGTGTAATTGGGAGTCTCGGAGGTGTAACTGGGAATGTCAGAGGTGTACCAGGGAGCGTCAGTCGAGTACCTGTGAGTCTCAAAGGTGTACGTGGGAGTATCCGAGTTGTACCTGGGAATATCGGAGGTGTACCTGGGAAAATCGGAGGTGTACCTGGGAATGTCAGAGGTGTACCTGGGAGTGTCGGAGGTGTACCTGGGAGTGTCGCAGGAGTACCTGGGATTGTCAGAGGTGTACCTTGCAGTGTCAGAGGTGTACCTGGGGTGTCAGAGATGTGCCTGGGGAGTGTCAGAGGGTGTCTGGGAGTGTCGGA
>NW_024727205.1:0-18359 GCF_018991925.1 Homarus americanus
AAAGTCCCTAGATCGAGTATAACAAAGGCCCCTCATTGAGTATAACAAAGTCCATTGATCAAGTATAAAAATGTCCCCTGGTCGAGTATAACAAAGTCCCCTGATCGAGTATAACAAAGTCCCCTGATCGAGTATAGCAAAGTCCCCTGATCGAGTATAAAAAAGGCTCCTCATCGAGTATAACAAAGTCCCGTGATCGAGTAAATATATATCCCCTGATCTAGTATAACAAAGTCTCCTGGCCCAGTATAACTAAGTCCCCAGATCGAGCATAACAAAGTCCCCTGATCAATTATAACAAAGTCCCCTGACCGAGTATAACAAAGGCCTCTGGTCGAGTATAACAAAGTCCCCTGGTCGAGAATAACAAAGTCCCTTGATCCTAGTATAACAAAGCCCCCTGGACGAGTATAACAAAGCCTCCTGATCCTAGTATAACAAAGCCCCCTGGACGAGTATAACAAAGTCCCCAGATCGGGCATAACAATGTCCCCTGATCCTAGTATAATAAAGCGCACTGGACGAGTATAACAAAGACCCCTGGACCGAGTATAACAAAGTCCCCTGATCGAGTATAACATATCCCCTGATCGAGTATAACAAAGTCCCTGGTGGAGTATAACAAAGTCCCCTGGTCGAGTATAAAAAGTTTTCTAATCGAGTATAACAAAGGCCCCTGGTCGACTATAACAAAGTCCTCTGATCGAGTATAACAAAGTCCCCTGATCGAGTATAACAAAGTCCCCTAATCAAGTATAACAAAGTCCCCTGATCGAGTATAATATATCCACTGATCGAGTATAACAAAGTCCTCTGGTCGAGAATAACGAAGTCCCCTGATCAAGTATAACAAAGTCCCATGGTCCAGTATAACAAAGTCCCCAGATCGAGTATAACACAGGCCCCTCATCGAGTATAACAAAGTCCATTGGTCAAGTATAAAAAAGTCCCCTGGTCGAGTATAACAAAGTCCCCTCATCGAGTATAACAAAGTCCCTTGATCGAGTATAACAAATGCCCCTGATCGAGTCCAAAATGCCCCTAATCGAGTATAACAAAGTCCCCTGATCTAGTATAACAAACGCCCCTGATCGAGTATAACAAAGGCCCCTCATCGAGTATAACAAAGTCCCTGGTCGAGTATAACAAAGTCCCCTGATCGAGTATAACAAAGTCTCCTGATCGAGTATAACAAAGTACCCTGATCGAGTATAACATATCCCCTGATCGAGTATAACAAAGTCCCTGGTGGAGTATAACAAAGTCCCCTGGTCGAGTATAACAGTTTTCTAATCGAGTATAACAAAGGCCTCTGGTCAAGTATAACAAATTCCCCTCATCGAGTATAACAAAGTCCATTGGTCAAGTATAAAAAAGTCCCCTGGTCTAGCATAACAAAGTCCCCTGATCGAGTATAACAAAGTCCCCTGGTCGATTATAGCAAAGTCCCCGGATCGAGTATAACAAAGTCCGGTGATCGAGTATAACAAAGGCCCCTGGTCGAGTATAATAAAGTCCCCTGATCGAGTATAAAAAAGTCCCATGGTCCAGTATAACAAAGTCCGCTGATCGTGTATAAAAAAGTCCCCTGGCCCACTATAACAAAGTCCCCTGATCGAGTATAACATATCCCCTGATCGAGTATAACAAAGTCCCATGTAGAGTATAACAAAGTCCCCTGGTCGAGTATAACAGTTTTCTAATCGAGTATAACAAAGGCCCCTGGTCAAGTATAACAAAGGCTCCTCATCGAGTATAACAAAGTCCATTGGTCAACTATAAAAAAGTCCCCTGGTCGAGTATAACAAAGTCCCCTGATCGTGTATAACAATGTCCCCTGGTCGAGTATAGCAAAGTCCCCTTATCGAGTATAACAAAGCCCCCTGCTCGAGTATAACAAAGTCCCCTGATCGAGTATAACAAAGTCCCCTGGTCGAGTATAACAAAGTCCCCTGATTGAGTATAACAAAGTCCCCTAATCGAGTATAACAAAGTCCTCTGGGTGAGTATAACAATGTCCCCTGATCGAGTATAACACATCCCCTGATCGAGTAAAACTAAGTCCTCTGGTCGAGTATAAAAAAGTCCCCTTGATCAAGTATAACAAAGTCCCCTTCTCGAGTATAACAAAGTCCCTAGATAGAGTATAACAAAGGTCCGTCATCGAGTATAACAAAGCCCATTGGTCAAGTATAAAAAAGTCCCATGGTCGAGTATAACAAATTCCCCTGATCGAGTATAACAAAGTACCCTGATTAATTATAAAAAGTTCCGTGGTCGAGTATAACAATGTTCCCTGATCGAGTATAACAAAGTCCCCTTGTCGAGTATATCAAAGCCCCCTCATCGAGTATAACAAAGGCCCCTAATCGAGTATAACAAAGTCCCCTAATTGAGTATAACAAAGTCCCCTGACCGAGTATAACAAAGTCCTCTGGTTGAGTATAACAAAGTCCCTTGATCGAGTATAAAAAAGTCCCCTGATCGAGTATAACAAAGTCCCTAGATCGAGTATAACAAAGGCCCCTCATCGAGTATAACAAAGTCCATTGGTCAAGTATAAAAAAGTCCCCTGGTCGAGTATAACAAAGTCCCCTGATCGTGTATAACAATATCCTCTGGTCGAGTATAGCAAAGTCCCCTGATCGAGTATAACAAAGCCTCCTGATCGAGTATAACAAAGTCCCCTAATCGAGTATAACAAAGCCCCCTGCTCGAGTATAAGAAAGTCCCCGGATCGAGTATAACAAAGGCCCCTTATCGAGTATAACAAAGGCCCCTCGTCGAGTAAAACAAAGTCCATTGGTCAAGTATAAAAAAGTCCCCTGGTCGAGTATAACAAAGCCCTCTGCTCGAATAAAAGAAAGTCCCCTGGACGAGTATAACAAAGTCCCCTGATCGAGTATAATAAAGTCCCCTGATCGAGTATAACAAAGCCTCCTCATCGAGTATAACAAAGTCCCCTTATCAAGTATAACAAAGCCCCCTACTCGAGTATAAGAAAGTCCCCTGATCGAGTATAACAAAGTCCCCTGGTCGAGTATAACAAAGTTCCCTGATTGAGTATAACAAAGTCCCCTAATCGAGTATAACAAAGCCCATTGGTCAAGTATAAAAATGTTCCCTGGTCGAGTATAACAAAGTCCCCTGATCGAGTATAACAAAGCCCTCTGCTCGAATATAAGAAAGTCCCCTGATCGAGTATAACAAAGTCCCCTGATCGAGTATAACAAAGGCCCCTAATCGAGTATAACAAAGGCCCCTCATCGAGTATAACAAGGTCCATTGGTCAAGTATAAAAAAGTCCCCTGGTCGCGTATAGCAAAGTCCCCTGATCGAGTATAACAAAGCCTCCTGATCGAGTATAACAAAGTCCCCTAATCGAGTATAACAAAGCCCCCTGCTCGAGTATAAGAAAGTCCCCGGATCGAGTATAACAAAGGCCCCTAATCGAGTATAACAAAGGCCCCTCGTCGAGTAAAACAAAGTCCATTGGTCAAGTATAAAAAAGTCCCCTGGTCGAGTATAACAAAGCCCTCTGCTCGAATATAAGAAAGTCCCCTAGACGAGTATAACAAAGTCCCCTGATCGAGTATAATCAAGTCCCCTGATCGAGTATAACAAAGCCTCCTTATCGAGTATAACAAAGTCCCCTGATCAGGTATAACAAAGCCCCCTACTCGAGTATAAGAAAGTCCCCTGATCGAGTAAAGCAAAGTCCCCTGGTCGAGTATAACAAAGTTCCTTGATTGAGTATAACAAAGTCCCCTGTTCGAGTCTAACAAAGTCCTCTTATCGAGTATAACAAATTCCCCTTATCGAGTATAACAAATTCCCCTTATCGAGTATAACAAAGGCCCGTGATCGAGTCCAAAAAAGGCCCCTAATCGAGTATAACAAAGTCCCCTGATCTAGTATAACAAAGGCCTTTGATCGAGTATAACAAAGGCCCCTCAACGAGTAAAACAAAGTCCACTGGTCCAGTATAACAAAGTCCCATGATCGAGTATAACATATCCCTTGCTCGAGTATAAAAACGTCTCCCGGCCCAGTATAACAAAGTCCCCAGATCGAGTATAACAAAATCCCCTGATCGAGTATAACAAAGTCCACTGGTCCAGTATAACAAAGTCCCTTGATCGAGTATAACATATCCCCTGATCGAGTATAACAACGTCTCTTGGCCCAGTATAACAAAGTCCCCTGGTCGATTATAACAAAGGGCCCAGATCGAGTAGAACAAAGTCCCCTAATCGAGTATAACAAAGTCCCCTGATCTTAGTATAACAAAACCTCCTGGTCGAGTATAACAAAGTCCCCTGATCGAGTATAACAAAGTCCCCTGATCGTGTATAACAAAGTCCCCTGGTCCAGTATAACAAAGTCCCCTGATCGAGTATAACATATCCCCTGATCAAGTATAACAAAGTCTCCTGGCCCAGTATAACAAAGTCACCTGATCGAGCATAACAAAATCCCCTGATCGATTATAACAAAGTCCCCTGATCGAGTATAGCAATAGCCTCTTGTCGAGTATAACAAAGTCGCCTGGTCGAGAATAACAAACTCCCCTGATCCTAGTATAACAAAGCCCCCATGGACGAGTATAACAATCTCTCCTGATCCTAGTATATCAAAGCCCCCTGGACAAGTATAACAAAGTCCCCAGATCGAGCATTACAAAGTCCCCTGATCCTAGTATAACAAAGCGCACTGGACGAGTATAACATATCCCCTGATCGAGTATAACAAAGTCCCTTGTGGAGTATAACAAAGTCCCCTGGTCGAGTATAAAAAGTTTTCTAATCGAGTATAACAAAAGCCCCTGGTCGACTATAACAATGTCCTCTAATCGAGTATAACAAAGTCCCCTGATCGAGTATAACAAAGTCCCATAATCAAGTATAACAAAGTCCCCTGATCGAGTATAATATATCCCCTGATCGAGTATAACAATGTCCTCTGGTCGAGAATAACAAAGTCCCCTGATCGAGTATAACAAAGTCCCCTGGTCCAGTATAACAAAGTCCCCAGATCGAGTATAACACAGGCCACTCATCGAGTATAACAAAGTCCATTGGTCAAGTATAAAAAGTCCCCTGGTCGAGTATAACAAAGTCCCCTGATCCAGTATAACAAAGTCCCCTGGTCGAGTATAGCAAAGTCCCCTGATCAAGTATAACAAAGCCTCCTGATCGAGTATAACAAAGTCCCCTGATCGAGTATAACAAATCCCCCTGCTCGAGTATAAGAAAGTCCCCTAATCGAGTATAACAAAATCCCCTGATCGAGTATAACAAAGGCCCCGGATCTAGTATAACAAAGGCCCCTGATCGAGTATAACAAAGGCCCCTAATCAAGTATAACAAAGTCCCTGGTCGAGTATAACAAAGTCCCCTGATCGAGTATAACAAAGTCCCCTGATAGAGTATAACAAAGCCCCCTGGACGAGTATAACAAAGTCCCCTTATCGAGTAAAACAAAGTCCGGTGATCGAGCATAAAAAAGGCCCCTGGTCGAATATATCAAAGTCCCTAGATCGAGTATAACAAAAGTCCCCTGATCGAGTATAACAAAGTCCCCTGATCAAGTATAAAAAAGTCCCCTGGTCCAGTATAACAAAGTCCGCTGATCGAGTATAAGAAAGTCCCCTGGCCCAGTATAACAAAGTCCCCATATCGAGCATAGAAAGTCCCCTGATCGATTATAACAAAGTCCCATAGTCGAGTATAACAAAGCCCCATGGACGAGTATAACAAAGTCCCCTGATCGAGTATAACAAAGTCCCCTGGTCGAGTATAATAAAGGGCCCTGATCGAGTAAGACAAAGTCCTCTGATCGATTATAACAAAGTCCCCTGATCCTAGTATAACAAAGCCGACTAGACGAGTATAACAAAGTCCCCTGAACTGAGTATAACAAAGTCTCCTGATCGAGTATAACATATCCCGTGATCGAGTATAACAAAGTCCCTGGTGGAGAAAACAAAGTCCCCTGGTCGAGTATAACAGTTTTCTAATCGAGTATAACAATGGCCCCTGGTCAAGTATAGCAAAGGGCCCTCTTCGAGTATAACAAAGTCCATTGGTCAAGTATAAAAAGTCCCCTGGTCTAGTATATCAAAGTCCCCTGATCGTGTATAACAAAGTCCCCTGGTCGATTATAGCAAAGTCCCCTGATCGAGTATAACAAAGGCCCCTCATCGAGTATAACAAAGTCCCCTGATTGAGTATAACAAAGGCCCGTGATCGAGTCGAAAAAAGGTCTTTAATCGAGTATAACAAAGTCCCCTGATCTATTATAACAAAGGCCCCTGATCGAGTATAACAAAGGCCCCTCATCGAGTATAACAAAGTCCCCTGATTGAGTATAACAAAGCCGCCTAATCGAGTATAACAAAGTCCCCTGGTCGAGTATAACAAAGTCCCCTGTTCGAGTCTAACAAAGTCCTCTTATCGAGTATAACAAATTCCCCTTATCGAGTATAACAAAGTCCCCTTATCGAATATAACAAAGTCCGGTGATCGAGTATAACAAAGGCCCCTGGTCGAGTATAACAAAGGCCCCTGATCGAGTATAACAAAAGTCCCCTGATCGAGTATAATAAAGTCCCATGATCGAGTATAAAAAAGTCCCATGGTCCAGTATAACAAAGTCCGCTGATCGAGAATAAAAAAGTCCCCTGGCCCAGTATAACAAAGTCCCCATATCGAGCATAACAAAGTCCCCTTGAATCGGCTGCTTGTCCAATTAACCAGTCCATTCACACATATTTATATTTGGGTTTTAAGTAACGAAACCCAAATGGTAGTTCCTTTGTTTTATTATAAAAGGTTGTATATATAATTCCTGAGTATATATCAACCGTAAGTCTCACTGTCTAGGAGTGAATGAGAAAGGGACGGCGTTTTATGTATGATAAACGTTTGGTCACGTCCTTTCGATATGAGTTGAGGTGAGCTACTGAAGCTTAGGGGCATCGCAGTGCGTGCTTACAGAAATGCTGAGCTATGGGTCTCGCCCTCTTGGGTAAGTTGCCCGCTCACGTGTCAATCTCATGTCTTACTCATAGACAGTGGAAAGTTACAGGGTGGTGAATCTGAATATAATATCAGATGTATTGACCCATTTATATAATACGTTCTGTTGATGAGACAGGGGCCTATTACATCGCTCGGTCACCTACCAGCCGAGCTCCGTGAGGCCTAAATAACTCACAGAGTACAGTGCATCCTAGACAACCCTAACCATGTTATAAACAGATATGTAGACACTAAGCTGGGGAAATTACTGTAGGGGTATTCTCTACTACAGGGGACCTAGACTTTTGTGTCGTACGGGTTAGTATGTTATGAACAATGTTGAATTTGGATGATACTGCCCGGTAATAACAGAACAGGAACATTATTGCCAGAATTAACAGAATAGAGGGAATCGTAAGACTTGGTAGTGCAAATTCCCGTGACAGGTAAAATGGCAAATTATTATTCAAATCAGCAAAATGTGTCTCGTTCAAGAAAGCTTCATTATAGGAAGTGGAATTAAAGCAGACTTGAGTTTTCGATTTAACGCAAAATGCTGATGAGTAGGCAAGGTCCGTAATGTACTGCAAGTGATTTCACAGTAATCAGGAGCCTTGTAATGCCCTTTCACAACTAGCTGCTTAACACCATTTTGGCATTTTAAAATTACAGTAGTGAGATTTGGAAAGAACAAATACTGCACATTGTGAAGGTGAGCATGGAACACAGTCTTTAGACTAACTGGCCTATAACTGCATTGCGCTAACGCTGTGCGTACATTTGGTTGTATGACTGCCAATTCACATATTCCATCTGCAGCAGGAATAAATGCAAACAATGTAGGCTGGACATACGTGTCGGTGTAGATAAGACGACTTACACCGTGACAGTACCTCAGAATCCTCTATTGATAACAATGAATATTCTTCATCTACTAAGAAAGTTCTTTAGGCCTATCTAGGGTATACAGTGTGTCGTTCACAAACCAGGGGAAGGGTTCTAAATGCCATGCATTAAACTCATGTTGCCCTCGCATAGGAATGTGGATCAGAATTGCATTGTGCGTGAGGGTTGACTCCAACAGTGGGTAATGATATTGAACCTCATTGTCATTGAAAATCGGAGTTAAATGATACTGCAACTTGGCTATTTTTAAAGCTTCAAGAAGCGTCTACACAGGCACAAGCTTCGCGTCCACACGTCCTATCCCAGCATCTACAATGCTGTCTATTAGTTCATTTTTAGAGGTTACAATTTTATGAACTGAAATTTCAGCAGCATGCAAATATTCTGTGAAGTAAAGGAGCCATTCTAACGTCGGGATTGCTTTCTGTAACCTAGTAACAATCCTCGAAACTTGGTTAGACTCCATTATGATTGCATTAACCTTTGATTCTAGAGCAGTAATCGCGTGAAAGGTTTGAGAAATAACACGATCCTGTTGAGATACAGCTTGAACGACAACGTTCATGAAACTATTATCGAATTCATCGAAGCTGTGCTGAGACCATGAAGAATGTCCAATGCTGATTGTAGTTGGCCGTCGACGTTTTCCATCTGACGCGAATGTACGAGTTAACTTCTACTCGCAGAACGTAGTTTCATACAATAGTCATTTGGGACATTTTGCTTCTGAACAGTCTGTAAGGATGTATCAATCACATTATCATCAACTTGAGGTAAGACATTTATCTGGGTCTTCTTCAGACGATCCGCGTGCACGACATCTGCGATCTGTGCATTAGGCTTCCATATTTTGAATTTGTTGCCTGCTTCTTTTGAGATTATGCGGAATGGACCAGAAAATTTCGCCGAAAGTTTGGAGTTCCTTTCAGGTACCTGTAACATAACAGCGTCCCCAACGTTCAGTGCGATAGGTTTAGCATGTTTATATTGTTTGATGATCATTTCGGCGCGTGACGCCGCTAGCTGTGATCGTACTTGGTTATGAATTTCTGTAAAGACATGAATTTGTTTTGCCGCAAAATCATCCGTATTATATACCGGGTATGGCGCCTCTGTAAGGATGTCGTAAGGCAGACGTTTATCTGTGCCATAGACAATATAGTAGGGTGTTTTGCCCGTAGAGCTATTAACTGACCCATTAATCGACGCTGCAACCTGCGGTAACCAATCCTCCCATGCGTATTGAAAACCATTAACGATTGGACGCAGTATTTCTAGGATTTTACGATTGGTTCTTTCAACAAGGCCATTAGCCTGTGGATGATAAGCTGTCACAAAGTTTGTTTAATTCCATATTGTAAACATATATGCTCTATTAGCTCATTCTTGAACTCTGTTCCATTATCAGAGAGTAGAACTTTAGGCGTAGTATATGGACATATGAGATTCATCACTAATGCATAGGCTACTGCTTCGGCCGTTTTGCTTTTTAGTGGGACCAAGACCACGAACCTGGAAAAATGATCCACACACACTAAGACGTATCCTGATCCCTGATGACTCATTGGGAGTTGTAACACATCAACAGCGACTGTGTCAAACGGACGGTCTGGTGTAGGATATTGTAGAATCGGGGCAGGTGATCCTGTTGATCTTTTATGTTGAGCACATGCCAAACAATTAGCTATGTGTAATTCTATGTCTTTCTTCATAGTGTTCCAGAAATACTTCTTTCGTAAATCCGCTAAGCATTTATCACGACCTTGGTGACCTGCTTGTGGGACATCGTGGAACAATGTCATTACTGCTTTGCGCAACGTGTCAGGTACGACTATTTGAGACACATTACCCTCAGGAGATTTTCTCGTCCTATTGAGTATGTTATGTCGTAATTCAAACTGACTTAAGGGAAGAAATAACTTGGGGAGTTTAACATCCTCGCCCGATTCGAGAGCAAAAATAACAGCTGACCAATATGGGTCGCGTCGTTGCTCATCTTCCAGCTGCGAAAGAGTGAATGCTGATACAGGCATTACTGGTGCTATATTTCTTGACAGAGCGTCGGCGACAACATTCGCCCTCCCAGGTAAATACCTGATAAGTTTCTGCCATGGAACAGTTCGGTGACTGCCGCATGATCAGTAAAAACAGTTATCTTGTAGCCAAAGATAATGTCTTTGAACTTCTTAAGTGCCCACACAACGGCTAACGTTTCTAAATGCGTCACCGAATAACGTGTTTCAGCATCGATTAGTTTGCGATTTGCAAATGCTATCACTCTAAGCTTCCCACGCGTGTCCTCTTGCATGAGCACTGCTCCGACTCCAATTCCGGGAGCGTCAGTACAGAGAGTGAAAGGTTGAGTGTAGTCTGGGAATGCTAGAACCGGGGCATTGGTTAGCGCTGTCTTCAATGCCGTAAAACTTTCCTCGTGTTCAGCATCCTATATAAACACTGCATCTTTTTTTTGAGCAACCTCGTTCGGGGCGATGCTAATGTTGCATAGTCCTTGATAAAGGAACGATAATAACCAGATAATCCGAGAAGGCTACGCACATGATCATTTGAGGTAGGACGCGGGAACTGAGATACAGCTTTGACTTTATCATTAACTGTGTGTATGCCCTCACCGTCAACTACATGACCAAGGAAATGGATTCTGGATTTTAAAAACTCGCACTTTGAGAGTTTTATTTTGAGTCCTGCTGTGGAAAGTTTGGCCAAAACTTCACGCAGTTTTATCAGATGGGAATCGACGTCCTTACTGACTACTATTAGATCATCCAAATAAGCGCAGACTGTGTTACCAATTAGTCCGGCAAACAGGGTGTTGATCATTCTTTGAAATGTTAGTGGGGCATTTCTGAGACCAAATGGCATTCGTAGAAACTTAAAGTGGCCTAGAAGCGTGCTAAATGTCGTGATTTCTCGTGATTTTTCATCGAGTGGTATTTGCCAATACCCACTAAGCAAATCTAAGTTGCTAAATACCGCATTATCCTTGCCTAAGGATTGCAATATGTCACTCACGATAGGCATTGGGTACCTATCAGGGATTGTTTGATCATTTACGCGCCTGAAATCTATGACAGGGCGCCATCCACCATCCTTTTTCGGGACGAGGAATAATGGGCTGTTAAAGGGGGATTTTGAGTGTCTAATGACATTCTCATCTAACATACCCTGTACCATATCTTGCACTACAGCGCGCTGGCTATGAGGTAGTCTATAAGCTGGTATGTAAATAGGGTTGGTTCCTTCCTTTAACGCTATATGATGGGATGTTAAATCTGTCTGACCTAGCGTTTCCCCTGGCAAGGCTACTATCTGTAGTCGGCAAGCAGCTCTAACAGGCGTGTCTTGCCCTGAGGATGATCGATCACCTTGACATGTGGTGCTATTTGATCTATCCTGGCCAGTCGAGTCTGTTGGCAATTCGCAACAATACCTCGAATTAGGAATTTATTTGGTTGCACTTCGACATTGCTGTGATATCTATAAAATCACACACATAACATCCTTTCTTTAATTTCTTGATAATGTGAAATTGCTCCCGCAATCCCGTAGACTTGTGTGTGTGTGTGTCTCACAGTAGACACAGCTGATTCCAAGGTCTGGTGATTGGGTCAATGCTCGCAAAAATCCTGAGTACAGCAAACCGCCGCTAATTGTTACACAACGTCATCCACAACACCATACCTCAGAATGCTGAGACCATCTCTCAGACCGGATGTGTCATCATCACTATGGTGGGTGCTACTGCTGGGTGCTGGTAACTGGGGGTTGTTCACGCCATACGAAAGAATTTTGTTGACAGGATGTTGATTGATGAACAGTCACAACAACTGCAGTCACGTCCTGTCACACCCTGGGCAGTGAACGAATCATTTGCAGAACTAATGTTCACTTCAGCTCACAGGATTTTTGCGTTGGTGAATTCCTCATTCTGGTAATGGAGAGTACTCTTCAACATTGCAGGTACTATCTTCCAACTCTTGCTGCTGTAATCACGCTGGGAAGGTGTGTGGTTGAGGTCGAGAGATATCTCTGACGCAAGATCCGCCTTCCTCTTAATAGGATTGGTAGACAACACTTTCGTCCTAGCGGTGAGCAAAGGTTCAGAATGACTCATTGCTGTGTAGGAAACACCTTTAAACGTAACACTATTATTACGTGGATGAACATCTATCATGTTCTTTCGAAGAGTTGGTAGACCAAGTAACCCGTCAGCTGGCAAATTGAACTGCTGAACTATATAAAAGTCCGCGTAGAAGGGCGTACCACGTCTTTAGAATCTGAGAGGTAACGTCACCATTCCTTTGATGCTCAGCTGAGTACCTGAAACTCCTTCTAGCTCAGCGTTACTAGGCCTCCATTTGAATTTGCGGTGAGGGAATTTACGTTGTAACTCGTGATATGATGTCAAGGCCAATACATTAGCGCAAGCACCTGTGTCTATATCAAGAGCCAATCTGGTATTATCCACTCTCACCGGTACTGACAACACTTCCACTTTTCTAAGCGCCGCTATTAATGAGGCCGCTATAGAAGTGCTGTGAGGAGGGGCGGGAATTACCCTATCTATCCCTCTCCTTGCTGTAGTGTGCGCTGGTCTTCCCCCGATGACTTGTCCTGGGGACGTTTCTGCTTGCGCCTATACGACACCTCCGTTTCACTTAGGTCCACTCCCCTAGCCTTTATTAGTATATCGCACTCATGTGAACTATGAGATGTCGATTTGTGAAGAGCGCACCATTTGCGCACTGTCTGGGTAGGAGGAGGAGGTGCTGCTTTAGCTCCCTCTCTGTTTGACCTTGAGAATGGCTTTGCACCGGGTGTGGCTTTATTTGCACTATTACCTCGGAGCTGAAAACAATCTTCCATTACGTGGCCACGTTTATTACAATGTGCGCATTGTAACGATGTTTTCTGTTTATATGTTAGGCGGGGAGGAGCGATCGGAGCTAAGTGTGTCGCATAAGGAGTCTGGGAGTGAGGCATCTGTGACATCTGAAGTTGGCCCAGCTGTGACCTACCCCCAATAATCCCAATTAGCGTTCGCTTGAACTTTTCATAGTCAGGGCTTTGTAAACCAAACGCATATAAACGACTGCCTGCATAGGAACCCTGCGTTATATGGGAACGTACATATGCTTTCTTTTCTTCGTCAGTCGTTATGTGACTATTGCGCATGCTATCTTCACATGCACGAATAAAATGTGCGACCCTATAATCGTCTTGTCCCGTGAAATTTCGAACATTGTCGCTGCGCTGCATGATATTAATAACATTATCAGCTTTAGGTGTGGTATTAGTAATGGTGTGAGGGTTAGAAGATGCCATTTTAGTGTTATTAAGCAAGTTAGTATTCTTACTCTTAACAGAAGGCTGGGTTAATAAGGTTGTTACCGATTTAGCAACAGACACACTATCACCTGTAACAGGGGTAACTGCTTTAGTATACTTAGGTGAGGTACTTTCTCACTACTTCCTACCGACTCATTTAACTGTGTTCCATACTCAAAATCTATGTCAGTCTGGGCTTGATCATCGATGAGTTGGTTATCAGCAAATAGTTGCGCTAGGCGTTCGATTTCATCTACATTAGACATGGGAAACTTAGAAATTATCTATTAGCCCCCTTGGGTCAATGAATACTTAACAGTAAGTAGATCACTTGCCTCTCATTTACAAGACAAATGAATATGAAGTGTAGTTAATTATTAAACTATCAATAAGAAGACAGACACTTACAAACTACTGTAAATTATAGGATTTCAATACATTAATCTTACATTCGACACTTTATCATTGAAATAATCCTATCCGACGAACCTATCGGTGTGAAGATATCTCTCGAACTTGTTCATGTGTGTAGAACTATGTAATTTAAATACCTATTTATACAGAGTAGTACGTCTGTATAGAAAATGTGATCCTTCAAGAGTTCTGAGTGGAGCGGTG
This sequence comes from Homarus americanus, assembly GCF_018991925.1. Taxonomy (NCBI): domain Eukaryota; kingdom Metazoa; phylum Arthropoda; class Malacostraca; order Decapoda; family Nephropidae; genus Homarus; species Homarus americanus. The sequence continues at coordinate 13,893 of NW_024727205.1, forward strand.
GGTGGAGTCAGGGTGGGGCCTCTTCCTAGGATGCGTGCGCTGCTGCTGGTTTCCTTGGCAACGAGATGACGCTTCTGCTTTGGTGAGAGACGAGTCCACTTGATTTAGGTGAGTTCCTCCTCCAGCGATCAGAAAACTATGATTGGTTATCACACTGGTCGTGCTGGTTCGCTGGCGAAAACTGTCGTGTGCCAATTCTTCACAGTCCACGTATATATGGAGATCTGTATGATGACACCGGAATTCGTAATTCGCGCTGACGACACAACAATACTGCTCAGCTGCTAGTGAAATACCAATTGAATTCCAGGTTACGAAACTGTTGTTCAACACTGCAACACTGTAATGTCTAGGGAATGCTGAGTGGAGTCTATCTCAACCGGCTCAATCTGGATATGTACCAACAGGCTGTAATATTTGTATATTACGAATTCTGCACGTATTTGTATGTGACAGAGATAAGGAGCGCTCACTACATATCGTCTCAATAGGGGATATAGTTTTAAACACTCGGATTATGTAACGCGTCACTGCTGTGTGGTTTCTTGTTTTTCACAAGACACAGACGGATGATACGACTACCAGTTTGAAGAATCCGTACACACCGCTTGCCACCTATATGAATCGGCTGCTTGTCCAATTAACCAGTCCGTTCACACATATTTATATATGGGTTTTAAGTAACGAAACCCAAACGGTAGTTCCTTTGTTTTATTATAAAAGGTTGTATATATAATTCCTGAGTGTATATCAACCGTAAGTCTCACTGTCTAGGAGTGAATGAGAAAGGGACGGCGTTTATGTATGATAAACGTTTGGTCACGTCCTTTCGATATGAGTTGAGGTGAGCTACTGAAGCTTAGGGGCATCGCAGTGCGTGCTTACAGAAATGCTGAGCTATGGGTCTCGCCCTCTTGGGTAAGTTGCCCGCTCACGTGTCAATCTCATGTCTTACTCATAGACAGTGGAAAGTTACAGGGTGGTGAATCTGAATATAATATCAGATGTATTGACCCATTTATATAATACGTTCTGTTGATGAGACAGGGGCCTATTACACGTTGTTATTCTCGATGAGGGGATATGTTATACTCCATCAGGGGACTTTGTTATACTGGACCAGGGGACTTTGTTATACTCGATCAGGGGACTTTGTTATACTCGATTAGCGGACTTTGTTATACTCGTCCAGGGGACTTTGTTATACTAGGATCAGGGGACTTTGTTATTCTCGACCAGGGGACTTTGTTATACTCGAGCAGAGGCCTTTGTTATACTCAGCGTGGTGACTTTGTTATAATCGATCAGGGGACTTTGTTATGCTCGATCTGGGGAATTTGTTATACTGGGCCTGGAGACTTTGTTATACTCAATCAGGGAATATGCTATACTCGATCAGGGGACTTTGTTACACTGGACTAGGGGACTTTGTTATACTCGATCAGGGGACTTTGTTATACTCGATCAGGGAACTTTGTTATACTCAACTAGGGGGCTTTTATATACTCAATGAGGACCTTTGTCATACTCGACCAGGGAATTTTGTTATAATCGATGAGGGGACTTTGTTATGCACGATATGGGGACTTTGTTACACTGGGCCAGGGGACTGTTTTGTACTCGATCAGGGGACTTTGTTATACTGGACCAGGGGACATTTTTATACTCGATCAAGGGACTTTGTTATACTCGATCACTGGACTTTTGTTATACTCGATCAGGGGACTTTGTTATACTCAACCAGAGGCCTTTGTTATACTTGATCAGGGGACTTTGTTATAGTCGATAAGGGGACTTTGTTATACTCGATAAGGGGACTTTGTTATACTCGATGAGGGGATATGTTATACTAGATCAGGGGACTTTGTTATACTCGATCAGGGGACTTTGTTATACTCGATCACTGGACTTTTGTTATACTCGATCAGGGGACTTTTTTATACTCGATCACAGGCCTTTGTTATACTCGATCAGGGGACTTTGTTATTCTCGATAAGGGGACTTTGTTATACTCGATAAGGGGAATATGTTATACGCGATAAGGGGATTTAATGTTAGACTCGAACAGGGGAGTTTGTTATACTCGACCAGGGGACTTTATTATACTCGATCAGGGGATATGTTATACTCGATCATGGGACTTTGTTATACTCGATCAGGGGACTTTGTTATACTTGATTAGGGGACTTTGTTATACTCGATCCAGAGAGGACTTTGTTATACTCAACCAGAGGCCTTTGTTATACTCGATCAGGGTACTTTGTTATACTCGATAAGGGGACTTTGTTATACTCGATAAGGGGAATATGTTATTCTCGATAAGGGGATTTAATGTTAGACTTGAACTGGGGACTTTGTTATACTCGACCAGGGGACTTTGTTATACACGATCAGGGGATATGTTATACTCGATCAGAGAACTTTGTTATTCTCGATCAGGGGACTTTGTTAAACTTGATTAGGGGACTTTGTTATACTCGATCAGGGGACTTTGTTATGCTCGATTAGAAAACTTTGTTATACTCGACCAGGGGTCTTTGTTATACTCCACCAGGGACTTGTTATACTTGATCAGGGGATATGTTATACTCGATGAGGGGTCTTTGTTATACTCTATCAGGGGACTTTGTTATAATCGATTAGGGGACTTTGTTATGCTCGATCTGGGGACTTTGATAAACTGGGCCAGGAGACGTTGTTATACTCGATCAGGGGATATGTTATACTCGATCAGGGGACTTTGTTATACTGGAGCAGGGGACTTTGTTATACTCGATTAGGGGACTTTGTTATACTCGAGCAGGGGGCTTTGTTATACTCGATCAGTGGACTTTTTTATACTCGATTAGGAGGCTTTGTTATACTCGATCAGGGGACTTTGCTATACTCGACCAGGGGACTTTGTTATACTCGATCAGGAGGCTTTGTCATATTCGATTAGGGGACTTTGCTATACTCGACCATGGGACTTTGTTATACTCAAACAGGGGACATTGTTATTCTCGACCAGGGGACTTTGTTATACTCGATTAGGGGGCTTTGTTATACTCGATCAGAGGAAAATGTTATACTCGATCAGATGACTTTGTCTTACTCGATCAGTGCTGTTTGCTATACTCGACCGGGGGACTTTGTTATAATCGATCAGTGGACTTTGGTATGCTCGATCTAGGGACTTTATTATACTGGGCAAGCGGACTTTTTTATATTCGATCAGGGGACTTTGTTACTCTGGACCAGGGGACATTTTTATACTCGATTAGGGGACTGTGTTATACTCGACCAGGGGGCTTTGTTATACTGGACCAGGGGACTTTTTTATACTCGATCAGGGGACTTTGTCATATTCGACCAGAGGATTTTGTTATACTCGATCAGGGGATATGTTATCCTCGAACAGAGGACTTTGCTATACTCGATCAGGGGACTTTGTTATACTTGATAAGGGGACTTTGTTATACTCGATCAGGGGACTTTGTTATACTTGATCAGAGGACTTGTTATACTCGACAAGGGGCCTTTGTTATGCTCGATTAGAAAACTTTGTTATACTCGACCAGGGGACTTTGTTATACTCCACCAGGGACTTTGTTATACTCGATCAGGGGATATGTTATACTCGACCACGGGACTTTGTTATACTCGATTAGGCGGCTTTGTTATAGTCGATCAGGGGACTTTCTTATACTCGATGAGGGGCCTTTGTTATACTCGATCATGGGCCTTTGTTATACTAGATCAGGGGACTGCGTTATACTCGATTTGAGGCCTTTTTTGACTCGATCAGGGGACTTTGTTATACTCGAGCAGGGGACTTTGTTATATTCGATCAGGGGACTTTGTTATACTCGATCAGGAGGCTTTGTTATACTCGATGAGGGGACTTTGCTATACTCGACCAGGGGACTTCGTTATACTCGAACAGGGGGCTTTGTTATACTCGATTAGGGGACTTTGTTATACTCGATCAGGAGGCTTTGTTATACTCCATCAGGGGACTTTGCTATACTCGAAAAGGGGACTTTGTTATACTCGATTAGGGGACTTTGTTATACTCGACCAGGGAACTTTTTTATACTTGACCAATGGAGTTTGTTATACTCGATGAGGGGCCTTTGTTATACTCGACCAGGGGACTCTGCTATAGTCGACCAGGGGACTTTGTTATACTCGATTAAGGGACTTTGTTATACTCGACCAGGGACTTTGTTATACTCGATTAGGGGACTTTGTTATACTCGATTAGGAGACTTTGTTATACTCGATGAGGAGGCTTCGTTATATTCGACCAGGGGACTTTGCTATAGTCGACCAGGGGACTTTGTTATACTCGATTAGGGGACTTTGCTATACTCGACTGGGGAACTTTGTTATAAACGATCAGGGGACTTTGGTATGCTCGATCTAGGGACTTTGTTATACTGGGCCAGGGAACTTTTTTATACTCGATCAGGGGACTTTGTTACA
>NW_024727206.1:0-25143 GCF_018991925.1 Homarus americanus
GGAGGAGAATTGATAAATGGCAGTGAAGACATGAGCAAAGCATTGAACAACTACTTCTTATCAGTTTTCACAGAAGAAATTTGCGATGAAATTCCGGAGGTGGAACTGATATTTAAGGGAAAGGAAGAAGAGAATTAAAGAATATCACTATCAGAAAAGAGGATGTTCTTAAGAAGATAAATAAACTAAAGAGCACAAAATCCCCAGGGCCGGATGAAATTTTTCCTCGAGTCTTAAAAGAGTGTAGGGAACAGATTAGCGGACCCCTCGTAAATTTATTTACAAAATCATTAGACACTGGAGTTGTGCCAGAGTTGTGGAAACAGGCGAATGTAGTACCCATATTTAAAAAGGGAGACAGAGCATCAGCGTCAAATTACCGGCCGATCAGTTTGACGTCAGTAGTGGGGAAATTTCTTGAATCAATTATAGCAGATAGCATCCGATCGCATCTAGAGAAAAGCAAATTAATCTGCGACTCTCAACATGGGTTTACAAAGGGAAAATCTTGTCTAACAAATCTCTTCATTTTTTTTAGGAAGTCTTCGGGGTAGTAGATAATGACAAAAAATACGATGTTATTTACTTGAACTTTGGCAAGCATTTGACAAATTACCGTAGGCTTCTGAGAAAAGTCGAGGCTCATGGTATCGAGAAAGTTTTAAATTGGATAAAATCATGGCTCACCGATAGAACGCAGAGAGGTGAGCGTAGATGGTGTTAATCAGAGTGGGGCCACATTCTTGGCCAGTGGGGGTTCCCCAGGGTCGATACTAAACCCTCTTGTTCATAATCTACATAAACGATCTAGATACTGGGATCAGCAGTGACATAAGCAAGTTTGCGGATGACACCAAAATAGGGCGACAAATTAATTCAGGGCAGGATGCAAATGCATTACAGGAGGATCTAAATAAACTGCAGGGGTGGTCTGAAAAATGGCAAATGAAATTCAACACCAGCAAGTGCAGCGTACTTAATATTGGAAGAACAAATACTGTCAATGTATATAGCCTTAACAACATCAACCTAGAGAAGTCGACTTGTGAAAGAGACCTAGGGGTACTTATGAAAGCCCGGACCTGCAGCTGAAAACAGTGCGTTAATGTTGGCAAAATAAGGCAAACAAATTATTGGTTTTATATCTAGAAGTGTAGTAACAAGGTGCAGAAGGTCTGTACAACTATATCACACGCTAGTTGAGCCACTTTTCAGGTACTTTTGGTTCAGTTCAGTGCCCTATTATGGGAAATAGATATAAATTCATAAATTGGTGTGAAGAATGATAAAAATGATTCGGGACGAGCTGGCCATATCAGGATAGGTTAAAAGCTTTAACTTGCGACTGAAAAGGAGCTGAAAATTGGAAATATGGTAGAAGTATTTAAGTGGGTGAATCAATAAGGGATATAGATAAGGATTGCACTAACTAATATCAAAAACCGGGATACGAATCTCGAACTGGATTCAAGTTGGATAAGTTTAGGTTTAGGAGGGAGATAGGAAGAAACTGGTTCACAAATAGGGTGGTGGACGAGTGGAACATGCTTAGCAACTTTGTAGTAAGTGCGGGAACTCTGGAAAGTTCCAAAAGGAGGCTAGATAGATTCATGGATGATAGAGAGTAGTAGTAACTCTCGACAGGAGCTGCCATGCACAGGCCAACCGGCCTATTGCAGATTCCTTATTTTCTTATGTTCTTGTGTTCAAGCTTAGCAACTATGTAGTAAGTGCTGGAATGCTGGAAAGTTTCAAAAGGAAACTGGATAGATTCATGGATGATAAAGAGTGGTAGTAACTCTCGACAGGAGCTGCCATGCACAGGCCAACCAGCCTATTGCAGACTCCTTATTTTCTTATGTTCTTATGTTATGTCACTTTCTGTGGCCCTGTTAAAGCCCGAGCATAACTCTGCTTCACTACTTCCTCCATTCTATTAGCTATTTCCTCAGTCTTAGTGAGGATCTCTCTCCCAACTTCCTCTAGTTTGGCAACCAATAAGCTTCTATTTTCGTCCCTTAGGTTTCTCATTCCCTTATGGTTTGCAATTGCCTCGTTTACTTTGATTATGCAGTCACGGCAATATCAGCAACAGCCTTCATGCTTCATTACATTATGCATTGTCCTCATCACTGTAGAGCCCAGACCCACACAATGTGCACCAGACGTCGACCCTGCAGTACAGTTGATCCTTGCCATTTGCGATTTTGAAGATTCGCAGTAAGCAGATGGTGGCTATGGTGGCTAGCTCGCAAGCTTTTTCCCACAGCACAACGAGTCGTCCCATGCAGCACCTTGTGTTGTACTGTCAAAACTTTTGTGTTTATGTGTGAAATGGCCCCTAAAAGACTGCTTACTATCAGTGCTAGTGGAGTGAAATGTAAAAGGCATAAGACAGTGGTGACCCTGACAAAGTTTTATTATTAGATAAGTTAAAAGAGGGGACAAATGCTGCCGTGGTTGGTCAGTTGTTTGGCATAGGTATACAGTAGTGCACTAAGGTAGTATAAGTTGCTATTCTCAGTTTTGCCAATTCACACCATTTCTTAGAACCTATCCCTCACGAATGACAAGGGTCTACTGCAATTGCATGTCAACAAACTTCCTGGTGATGCTGTGGTTTTAGCTCCTGATTCCCTACTCCTACTCATGTCTTGTCACAAACTCTCTTCTTCCTTTTACGTATTTACACCGATGGGAAGCGTGGTGCTTGACAGCTGTTGCTGTTGAGGAGAGGGGTGTGCAAACTCTTTAATAATTTTCTTAGCCTTAAGCCCCACACCGCTGCATTTGTACATAAGCCTCCTGTTTGGTGTGTAAGGGGGGGGATGAAGTCAACCTCCGGGCTCTCACACTTAATTTGTGAGGAAGAATTCGCCCCTTGCTGGATGGCTTCCCTTGTAATCACACCTACCACCTGTAGATATATGAGACGAATATGGCTGTAATATGTAACTCTGTACTATTTACCATTATTTATTGATTCAGGTCTCTGTATTATATGTATTATAATCATACTCCCTTTTGTCACAAGTGATAGTTCAGACTTTGGGCACATGCGCGCTGTACGCGCATGCGCAGATCGAGATACCCAGAGAGATTCCAAGACAGGACGCTGTTCCCCCTGTCTTAACTCCTTTTTGTGTTTGTCCCAGAAATAGAACTTACGAACTTGACATCAGTGTGTTTCCTTTACCCCTGATTGTAAGGAGCACCTGAGTCTCCCACATGGCGCAGTGTTTAGCTGGGACATCACATTATTCAGAATTGGAGTGGACACAGAATCTCTCTCGGAGCCGCCATCTTGTCAACTTCCCTTGTCGAGTGGATCTCGGCGCGTACCTCAACACGATATTCCTGGATTTACAGTGCAGTGTTGTGAAGTGCTTTTTCAGTGTTGTGTGTGCCCTTTAGTGTCTTTAAAGTGTTTCCCCGTGTTCCTGCACTTTTTACAAAAGAGGGAGCCTTTTTAAGACCTATGGGAGAGCTCAAGTTTTGACATCCACCCCCGTTCATGTCTCGACTGGCACTGACGCGCGCTAGCCAGCCTGCCCCGAGTACACGCACGAACGAACGCACACACACACACTCACAGACGCTCGCAGATATCTTCCATTTAAAGACGATTGCTCTTCTGCTCACTTATTAATTACAATAATTGTGAGAGAAATAAACCAGGCCATATGGAAGATCAGGAATTTATTGGGTTTTCTTCAGATACCCAACAAGCCCAACTTCAGACGGATGTCGGTGCAGTAAGTGGACTCCAAGTGGATCGGAAAGTGGATCAAGCGGCCCCACCCACCCTTAGCCCCCACTACACACGTCCGCAATCTGCCACAGGTGTCGACTTCCTTCATTTAATTCAGTTTTTGGAAGAAAACCGACGACAAGACGACATCAGGAGGCGACAGGAAGACGATGAACGAAGACGTGAAGAGAATCACAGACGTCAACAAGAAAATGCCAGATTCAGTGCCATTATCGAGTTGTTGGCACCTGTTACCCTTCAAGCAGCTACTACACCTGCCTCTTCGTCCACAGGTGCACCTGCAGGGTCCTCTTCAACTTCTTTGCCCCCCCCACAGAAAGCACTCGCTCAGAGTCCACCGCCACTCCAAGCTGATGCCTCGTTCCAGGTATTCCGTGAATGGCGTCGGAGGTGGGACGATTATTCGATGATGGTCGATCTATCAAGGTTGCCTAGGGAGAAACAGCTGATCCAGATGAGGATGTGTCTCACCCTAGAGACGCAACGTATCCTGGAGCACACCCTGCAAATTCCCCACGACACAGACAAGACTGTGAAGGACGTCTTGGATGCTTTACAGACGCATATCAAGGGTCTCCGCAACGAAGCTCTCCGTAGGAGAGAACTTCTCAGTTGTAAGCAGCTGGAGGGTGTGTCTTTTGCCGATTTTTACGTACGACTCAGACGCATCGCTGAGGAGGTTGACGTTTGTCCTGGGAACTCGTCGACTTGTGAGGAAACACAGCTGAAGATGATTATCCTCATGGGCGTGCGGGACGAAGAGCTTATTCAGAAGCTTATCTCCCTCGACACTGCCTCTTCTCTGCAGGATGTTGTCACCACTTGCCGCTCTTACGAAGCCACCAGAAGTGCGACTTCTGCCATTCGTGCTCCATCTAACCAGCTGTGTGCCATCTCCGCATATAAGAAGAACAAAGGACGTGACCGGACTTCAGCTTCACATCCGACGTGCTGGTTTCCAAGGAGGACCTCAAGACGGCTCCACTCAAGCCAATGGCTGGCTCCCCCATGAGAATACACCTGAAGGATGACGCAGTACCTTTCGCCATCCACACACCGAGACAGATACCCTTCGCTTTCCAGAGCCAAGTTAAGAAAGAACTCGACTCTATGGTAGCCCAGGGGATCATTAAGCCTGCTGGTGACGACCCCTCGGATTGGTGTCACCCCATGGTAGCAGTCGCCAAGAACATTACTGGAGTTCGTATCACCGTCGACCTCACCAAGCTGCATAGCCAAGTTTCCCGCCCGACCCACCCTTCACCGACACCCTTCACCGCTATACGCAGTGTGGACCCGAAGGCAAGGTACTTTACTACAGCAGATGCCTTATGTGGGTACTGGCAGATGGAACTTGCGGAAGAAGATCAGCACCTCACGACGTTCATCACACCGTATGGCCGATTTCAGCACTGCAGAGGACCTATGGGTTTCGCGGCTACTGGCGATGCTTTCTGCCTCCGTGGTGACATGGCCCTTCAGGGTGTGGCGAACTGTGTCAAGGTCATCGACGACGTGCTCCTATATGACGAGGATTACTCCACGCATCTTGAGCGTATTCACCAGATGCTCACCAGGTGCCGCAAGTACGGGATCACCCTCAACAAGGATAAGTTTGTGGTCGCCGCACCTAGTGTGAACTTCTGTGGGTACACCCTCTCAGGCAAGGGCATCTCGGCTGATCCTGGAAAGGTCAGCGCGATCCGGGACTTCCCAACTCCTGCCAACCTGACCGACCTCCGCTCGTTCATGGGCCTGGTAAACCAGTTGGCTGAGTTCACCCCCGACATCGCCGCTGCAGCACAGCCCCTACGCCCCCTGATGAGCCCCAAGAGAACATTCACCTGGACAGCTGACCATGATGAGGCATTCCGTCGCGTCAAGACAGCTCTCCTTAGCCCACCTGTTCTCGCTTCCTTCGACCCGGCCCTGCCAGTTGTCCTCCAGACTGATGCCTCTCGCCTCTACGGGATTGGATACGCTCTGCTACAGGACCACGGCAATGGACGCCTTCGTCTGGTTCAGTGTGGCTCTCGGTTTCTCACTGACGCCGAGACTCGCTACGCCACCATCGAACTGGAGCTGTTAGCCGCCGTCTGGGCCATGTCCAAATGTAGGTTGTATCTGATCGGCCTACAACACTTCAACCTCATGACGGATCATCGGCCACTCATCCCAATCCTGAACCACTACTCCTTGGATGCGGTCGAGAATCCCCGCCTCCAACGCCTTAAGGAGAAGATCTCGCCCTACCTCTTCACAGCTGTGTGGCGTGCTGGCAAGCTGCTCTGCATCCCTGATGCTTTGTCACGAGCCCCAGTCAGCCACCCCACACCAGAGGACAAGATCGCATGTGCTGATGCTACTGCACACCTCAGGACTGTAGTGACCATGAACACCGTCATCTCAGAAGAGTCTCCACCGCAGGACGCCGACAGGACTCTTCAGGAACTCCGAGCCGCGGCAAGAGTGGACCCTTCGTACATCCGTCTACTGAACTGCGTGACCTCGGGATTTCCCTCCAACCGGTACGACTTACACAGCTCTTTACTCCCATACTGGAAGATGCGGGACGACCTCTATGCTGATGGCGACCTCGTCTTGTATGGAGCAAGAGTTGTGGTTCCTGCCGCCCTCCGCCGCCGCACCCTAGCCCACCTGCACGACAGCCACAGGGGTGTGGAAGCTACGAAGCGCCGGGCGAGACAAGCTGTTTTTTGGCCAGGCATCGACTCCGACATCGCTAGTTCCGTTCAAGTCTGCGAGCCATGCCAGGTGCTGCAGCCTAGTCAGCAGCAGGAACCCCTCATGAACAACGACAACCCTACGAGGCCCTTTGAGTCCGTCTCTGCGGATTTCTTCGTTGTGGCGGGAAAGTCCTTTCTCGTCATCGCCGACCGGCTCTCAGGTTGGCCTGTTGTCGTTCCCTGCGGAGGCAACACTACTGCCTCTCATACAGTACGTATGTTCTGTCGCTACTTCCGGGAAGTTGGTGTCCCTCTCCGCCTGAGGACTGACGGCGGGCCCCAGTTCACCAGCAACGACTTCCGGGACTGCATGGAGCGATGGGGAGTTTATCATGTGGTGTCCTCGCCACATTATCCCCAGTCCAATGGACATGCCGAGGCTGCCGTAAAGTCCGTCAAGCATCTTATCCTCAAGACGGCACCCTCAGGCAACATTGACTGTGAGAAGTTTGACCGGGGTTTATTAGAATTGCGGAATACCCCCAACTTCACAGGTCGCTCCCCAGCACAGATGTTATACGGCCACCCACTACGGTCATGTGTCCCTGCCCATCCTGAGTCCTTCTCGAGGGAGTGGCAGGCCAAGACCAAGGACTGCGATCGTTGTGCAGCCGCCCGTGCTGACCAGGTAAAGGCACAGTACGATCAGCACGCCCGACCCCTTCCCAGGTTGAGTATCGGGCAAACAGTTCGGGTTCAAGACCCGGCGTCTCACCGCTGGGACAAGGTCGGGGTTGTCATGGGCTGCGGCAAGACCAGGGATTACGAGGTCCGTCTCCCTAGTGGTCGGGTATGGTGGCGGAATCGCCGCTTTCTTCGTTCAGTACCGTCCCCTAGTGGTGAACCCCTCCCCCATATCCCTGTGAACCCTTGCTTGGACGAGAAAAGTAAGTCCTCATTCAGTGACCCCCCAGTTTTCCCACGTCACTCTCAAAGACTCCTGGAAAAAGAGTCCGCTCGAGATTGCACTACGAGCGTGAGGGGGGAGGGAGGTGTAGATATATGAGACGAATATGGCTGTAATATGTAACTCTGTACTATTTACCATTATTGATTCAGGTCTCTGTATTATATGTATTATAATCATACTCCCTTTAGTCACAAGTGATAGTTCAGACTTTGGGCACATGCGCGCTGTACGCACATGCGCAGATAGAGATACCCAGAGAGATTCCAAGACAGGACGCTGTTCCCCCTGTCTTAACTCCTTTTTGTGTTTGTCCCAGAAATAGAACTTACGAACTTGACATCAGTGTGTTTCCTTTACCCCTGATTGTAAGGAGCACCTGAGTCTCCCACACCACCTTATAATCTAAGCGAACTAAGATGTGTGAGTGATCATTCCCTTTTGGCAGAATATAACTGTCCTTTTGGGTCTTGTTGTAGCTGGCACCCTCGTTCATTCAGTGTTGCCGTTTGAGACAGTTCAGCTTGTTTTTTTAACTATTATTTAATCTTGTTCTCTTTTCCAGTTCTCATCAACGAATTTATCTCTTTGTTCTATCACTCTGTACATTGTATCTTCCTATGAATGGTGGATCATACGCACAATTACAGTCCTTTAGAAAACCCACGCACAAAAGAAAATCTTTCTTTGTGGCACCAATAATATGTTTTGGTTACTTCAGGCAATCTTGCCTGCTGCTTGTCCAATTTTGTTATTAATTTCAATTTATTTTCAGCCTCCACTGCAGTCACTGTTATCACTATGGACTGTCTTAGCTAAAGGCACAATACTACACTCTCTGATCAGCTTTTGGATGGTCAATCACAGCCATAAACACAACTCATATAAATTTTTCTGGATAAATCTTGTCATATGAAAACATTTTGTGGTGCTATTTCCCAGTCCGTAGGAGAAATATTTCAATGTACAATCGTGAATAACATTAAAAATCCTACATCGATTTACACTTCACTTCACTAAGACGATCTTCACGATCTTATGTAATCACTGTCCAATTCCCGCCGCTCAACAACGACGGCCCTAGTGATAACACGCTTCGTTACAGAGATTCGACACGACCTGACCTGCACAACCCTTTCTCTTGGTAAGTGCGTCTGCGTCTATGAGAGAGCCTCTTCTGGGACGTTTATGTTGACCCCCCATGCTGGGAAAACTTGCCAGCTGAGGGGACCTTTGTGGGACGATCGGGAAGTCAAGAGCACCTATATGGACACGTCTGTCCCCTTGGGTGGTAACGCCACGACTGATTTATGCGACTCTCTTGGTAAGTGTGTCTCATAAGTCAGTCGTGGCATGACCACCCAAGGGGACAGACGTGCCCATATACTGTAGGTGCTCTTGACTTCCCGATCGTCCCACAAAGGTCCCCTCAGCTGGCAAGTTTTGCCAGCATGGGGGGTCAACATAAACGTCCCTGAAGAGGCTCTCTCATAGACGCAGACATCTCTGATACTGATGCCATTACCAACTCGCCTGGTCATACTGAATCCAACACCTTTCAAGAGTCAGACCCCAGTGATTATGACAGTGAAGGTAATGTTTCTATGGGAAACACTAGCCACAGTGGAAACACCAATGCCATGGACCCTATCACCCTGCCCTCTGCCAAACAAACAAGTAAGCTGAATCTCCACTTCCCCAAGGACTCTCTGAAAACAGGAGAGGAACGCTTTAATTGGATGATGAAGTACTGCAGACAGCACGGTTTCAGCATTGAATTCCGACAAGGTAAGAACCGGAAGTTTATCAAGTGTCAGACTTTTGAGGCCTATGAAACACTTAGTACTGTTGGCTTTGACGGGGTTGTCCTGGTGCCTCCCCCCCCCCCAGTAGACGTGGATGAATGTTGCCACATCCTAGTGAAACGTTTCCCCTTATACGCTGACATCGAAGAAGGCGCGTGACTTTAACTTTAGTATACTGAGTATACGTCGCCATTACCGGGGGAGAGTTCCACAAGCTGCTGTCATTGTCAAGTGGAAGGGAAGGGAGTGCCCAACCACTGTGGATGCCCACCCACTCCTCCCTCCACTGTACGCAGAATTCTATCACCCCGGGCCTGCATTTTGTGTTTTCTGTTCTCATTGGGGTCACACCTTCACTGCCTGCTGCCGACGTGATCGTCCCAGATGTCGCTTCTGTTCACATAACCATAACTCCGCCGCCTGTGCCCAGAAAATCAAAATGTGGGCTATGTAGTTGATCCCAGGTGATGTAACTGTGGCGGCCGGCACAATGCTGACTCATGGCAATGCCCCAATCGCCCGTCTGTCCCAGGGGAAAAGCCTCCCCAAAGGCTGCATCTACCACAACGCCTCCCTCCCCCCAGTCTACCGGGGCGCACCCCTCTGTGTACCCTCTGTCTCCAGCAACACCTTCTTCAACAACACCTGCCTCTGCCTGGCCTCTCCTGGCTACAACACAGCAGTCCCGGCCGTCTCCTAACTCAACTAGTACTGGGCCCCCTCCCCGTCTCTACTCTGAAGCTGCCAGGCCTTGTGCTCCCACCGGTGCCCTCCCACAACCCCCTGCCAGTGACATGACACAGATCATATCCCTCTTCCAAGAATTTACCAACCGTATTGAAAAACTCTTCGCTACACTCTGTACCACCATCTCCGACCTACTCTTGCCATCTGTTGCCACCCAGTCACTCCTCTCTTCTGGTTTGACACAAGCTGGTAGTGCCTCTGCTAACGGCCTACTCCACCGCCGGCGGCTTTCACTACTGGTGTAGTGCCTACCGGGCCTGCCCTGGTGTGTCCTGCTGCCCCCGAGCGAAGTCCTGCCCCATCTTCACGACACTTGGTGCCTCAACCTGTCCTCCACCCACCGCAAGCCGCGCCCGCTCCTGTGTCTGAGCTGTCTCCACCAGGGCTACCTGGACCTGAGGAGACCACCCCCGGCTACCTGTACCCCACCGACATGTCGACGCACACACCATCACAATTACACTAAAAGGTGTGTCCTCAATGTTGTCAATGCCTATGTGCCTCCCTCCACCCCTACTGTACCTGCCCCACCACACCATATCACCTCCACCCCCACTGTACTTCGCCACGCCTAGTACATTGGCATCCCTGAACCTGGCCGCACTGTTTGTAAACTTTGTGGTCAACAGACTCTCACACCCTCTTTCACCACATCCTCATTTGCCCTATGACCTCCCCCTACAGGTCCCCATGTCATGATCGTGATAACGGCTAACCTGAAAACCTTAAGGATTCATATTATGCTCAAACGTCCACAAAACCTTCCGAGTCCCCCAGTGGAAACGTCCCCCGTTTTCTCTGTTTCCCCGTCTTTGTCTTAAGGGAACTTTGAATATAATCCGCGGATTTCGTAGCAGACGCTGTATGTTGGGACCTGTTGCCATCCAACCCTTTGTAATCAATTTGATTTTGCTTTTGATAGCTGAGTCAGAGCATTGTTAGTGAAGATAATAGTAGGGAATGAAACTGAGTTTATAGTCTCAGTTTCAACGTCAGAGTGTACAGTAAATTAATTCATCGAAATAGAAGTAAGTGGACTCCCTGGCCTATTTTGAGTGAAGGTGCCGCGGGCATTTCTACCGTTAGTAAGTGCCCGTCCCTTCACCCATACAGGTAGGCCATTCCACTCTGTGTTGTAATTCGCCTCTCTTTAAGTGATTTGACCCAATTAATAGTTGATTGTGCAAGTGTTACAGTAACGTAGTTGATATGCTCTGAGTGAAGTCATATTTACGTCTTTAACGTCCCCTGAAATGTGATGTTGTTGTCACTGTTAGTAAGTGCCCGTCCCTTCATCCATACAGCCTAGGCCGTGTCTGTAGCGTGGATGTTGTATCCACTATGTCTGGGGAGATGTCCGAGGTCCAGTAGGATCAGTTACCTTCGTGAGACCCGGCCGTCAGACACTTCAGACTACCTATGGCCCCCATAGCTGGCTCGTCTGGCCCTAACGTTCGGCCTGCGAGGTGACCCCGGATCACCAAGCCACACACCACTACCAGCCCCCATCATTGGTGGATGAGTGTCTAACTCAGTAGGGCTATTTGTGTGGTGGGATTAATCCACTGGGATCTCCAGAGTTCGTCGGAAAGTATCCCATGGTAGCTGGACCCCATGGCTGTTGCTTGAGTATCACTCCTGACGACTGAGTGTTGTAGTGGCAGTTGCCCTGGTCTTTATGGTGCTAAGTGACTATAAGAGTTATGTGTTATTGAGTATGTCCACCCAGTAGGGTTGGGAGTATTATTGAGTATGTCCACCCAGTAATGGTGTGAGTATGTTGAGCCTGAGGGCATAGTACTAGATTTCGTCTGTTGGTACAAATAAATTCTTTCTCCTAATTTCATATTAATGTTTAAATAAATTTTGTATTTGTATATTGTGTCTATTATTTACCTACAGTATTTACCGTTATTTCTTCCCTATTACTTGGTACTATCATTACATCTACCCACGAGCCTCCTCTCGTCACGCTACCAATGGTAATAAGTATGAGAGTAAAAGGAATTGTTACTGACACACAGGCCCTTATAAAATGGTGGCAGCCCAGGCCCTCATAAAATGGTGGCAGCTCAGGCCCTCATACCCAGCCATTACCAACACCTCTTCCCTCCCTGACCAGATATCCCTCCTCCTAGTGACATGCTTGGCACTTGACATAATTAGGGACCTGCCACACTTTGCCATAAACAGATAAATTGTACCAGGAATTGTCCCTCCACACACTCATCATTCTGTCACTTTATGCAACTTGCTGACAAAACCCATGACCCTTCAGGCTTTTTACGCCCTTAATGCATGAGTCATAAAGGCAAGCATGAACCCCGCATGCTTCCCAGATGGGCACTGTAAACGCTTCTGTGCTTCACCTTGCACAGGATGTAAGGGGGTGCCCAATAAACTAGCCCCCTCGTGGGCAATCTGTAAATCTGTCTCATAAGTAAGACAAATACTGTAACTATGAAAAATCAACATATTCACAGACTGTTTCACTCTTTTTCTGTTAAATGGCAAGAAATATTAAAATTTTACTTACAAATTATTACGATGAACTTTTTCATAAATGGGGGAAGACTGTGTTTGTAAATTGAAAGTATCATAATGTGGATGTGCAGGGGCGGATCCAGGGGCTTCCTAGGTGTCCGGACACCCCCTTTCATCAGAAAATCCCAACTCTTTTTTTTTCAAGCAGTATTGTACTTAGGTGTTTTTGTATAGAAAAAAGTAATTATTATTGACCTCAGAATACCTCCTAATACCAAGTGCACATGGCCTCAAAATGTCCATTTTTTGTGGAGGGGCGAGGCTTACAGTCCCCCCCCCAACCCCCTCCAGCTGGACTCATTCTACTCATCATATTCTCTTGTTCCCATCACAGAATTTTACCCCCCATAGATATTTCTGGATCCGTCATGATAAAATTTCACTTTTGGGATAGGTGGGATATAAATTTTGGTGGGTTGACTAGCAGAAAAATACCATAATCGTAATGCCTCCTTTATATCACCCTCCAGGACCATGTACAGTATATAACCTGCCACTCCTTCTCTCACCCTCCTGGACCATGTGTACAGTATATAACCTGCCACTCATATATCACCCACCTCATTGAGACCATGTACAGTATATAACCTGCCACTCCTTTATATCACCTCGTGGATATGTACAGTATATAACCTGCCCTCCTTTATATCACCCTCTGGACCATGTGTACAGTATATAAATATATAACCTGCCACTCAGCTATATATCACCCTCGTGGACCATATACTTCCTTTTATTATATAACCTGCCACTCATATCACCCTCCTGGACCATGTACAGTATATAACCTGCCACTCAACTATATCACCCTCCTGGACCATGTACAGTATATAACCTGCCACTCCAACTATATCACCCTCTGGACCATGTACAGTATATAACCTGCCACTCAACTATGTCACCCTCTTGCACCATGTACAGTATATAACCTGCCACTCAACTATATCACCCTCACCAGACCATGTAGCCTTAGTATATAACCTGCCACTCCTTCTATCACCCTCCTGGACCATGTACAGTATATAACCTGCCACTCAACTATATCACCCTCCTGGACCATGTACAGTATATAACCTACCCTCCTTTATATCACCCTCTTGCACCATGTACAGTATATAACCTGCCACTCAACTATATCACCCTCCCCTAGACCATGTACAGTATATAACCTGCCACCCAGACTATCTCACCCTCCCCTGGACCATGTACAGTATATAACCTGCCACTCCAGCTTACCATCACCCTCTGGACCATGTACAGTATATAACCTGCCACTCAACTATATCACCCTCTTGCACCATGTACACTATACAACCTGCCACTCCTTCCTGTATCACCCACTCCTGGACCATGTACAGTATAACCTGCCACTCAACTATATCACCCTCCTGGACCATGTGCAATCATATAACCTGCCACTCCAACTTCCTATCACCCTCCTGGACCATGTACAGTATATAACCTGCCACTCAGCTATATCACCCTCTGGACCATGTGCAGTATGTAACCTGCTACTCAACTATATCACCCTCTTGCTGTGTACAGTATATAACCTGCCACTCAACTATATCACCCTCCTGGACCTGTACGGTATATAACCTGCCACTCAACTATATCACCCTCTTGCACCATGTACAGTATATAACCTGCCACTCAACTATATCACCCTCTTGCACCATGTGCAGTATATAACCTGCCACTCAACTATATCACCCTCTGGACCATGTACAGTATGTAACCTGCCACTCAACTATATCACACCCTCCTGGACCATGTACAGTATATAACCTGCCACTCAACTATATCACCCTCTTGCACCATGTACAGTATATAACCTGCCACTCAACTATATCACCCTCCTGGACATGTACTGTATATAACCTGCCACTCAACTATATCACCCTCTTGCACCATGTACTGTTATATAACCTGCCACTCCAACTATATCACCCTCTTGCACCATGTACAGTATAACCTGCCACTCACTATATCTTCCTCTGGACCATGTACAGTATACAACCTGCCACTCCTTCTATATCACCCTCTTTTCCATGTACAGTATATAACCTGCCACTCCTTCTCACCCTCCTGGACCATGTACAGTATATAACCTGCCACTCAACTATATCACCTCTTGCACCATGTACAGTATATAACCCTGCCACTTTCCTTCTCTCACCCTCCTGGACCATGTACATTATATAACCTGCCACTCAACTATATCACCCTCCTGGACCATGTACAATGTATAACCTGCCACTCAACTATATCACCCTCTTGCACCATGTGCAGTATATAACCTGCCACTCATATATCACCCTCTTGCACCATGTACAGTATATAACCTGCCACTCAACTATATCACCCTCTTGCACCATGTGTACAGTACTATAACCTGCCACTCAACTATATACCCTCTTGCACCATGTACAGTGTAACCTGCCACTCCTTCTCATCACCCTCCTGGACCATCCTTGCAGTATATAACCTGCCACTCAACTATATCACCCTCTGGACCATGTACAGTATATAACCTGCCACTCAACTATATCACCCTCTTTTCCATATTTTGATATATAACCTGCCACTCAACTATATCACCCTCTTGCACCATACTTAGTATATAACCTGCCACTCAACTATATCACCCTCTGGACCATAGCGCAGTATATAACCCACCACTCAACCATCACCCTCCTGGACCAGCCATGTACAGTATATAACCTGCCACTCAACTATATCACCCTCCTCTGGACATGTACAGTATATAACCCTGCCACTCCAACTATATCACCCTCCTGGACCATGTACAGTATATAACCTGCCACTCAACTATATCACCCTCTGTGGACCCATGTATATAACCTGCCACTCAACTATATCACCCTCCTGGATATGCAGTAAGGGGCAGGAAAAAAAACACACTTTATTTGAGCTGCAGGCTGCACTTTTCAGGCATCACATTTGTACATGGCTGTAACAAACACTACTGTGCAAAATTTCATGCCATTTCATGCATACTTACCCTGCCGCATCGCGAACGACTTTTTGTCCTTTTAGTGTATACCAAGAATTAGGTGTCATTTAATGTTTTTCCAGGATAATGATAAATTTTACATGGGTGACATCAATTTAATTCATGTTATTTTACACAGGTTTTAGTAGGGGGCAGTGAAATTTTCTTAAAGCTGCACTCTTCAGGCATTATTTCATATACATATCTAGAGATCTCCATGCCAAATTTAGGAAGCTGATATGTCGAGGTTTAGTCTGCGTGTTTTTTTACTGAAATTTTTAGAATTTGCCTACAGTACTAGCCAAACAGCCGCTGTGGCAGTCTGCAATGTTCTATTCAGTGTTTATCCTTTTTTTCATATCCTTATTTCATTTAGTTGTCTTGTTGCAGATGAGTAGCAGTGCTATGTCTATATTGATTATCAGCCTTTTCTCATTTCATTTCTCAATGTTGTGTTACTGTACTGTAATGTGGGGAGACTTTCTAGGTAAGATTGGCGCACTTAGTATTCAAATAGTTACCGTTAAGCGGATTCACACCGCAGGATCTGCGATGCTTCCTCAGTCACCCATAAGTAGTCATTCCTGAGGCGCGCCGCGTCTTGATTAGAGTGGGGAAAATTGATTTTGATGCTGGTAAGTAAATTTTATTCTTTCTTATAAGGTTTGGCAACATGTGTGAGGTTATGAACCCATTACTGTAGTATCAATTTAGCCATAATTCAACTTAGCGCTTAAGGATTGTTTATCATGAAAACAGTTCATGTTAGGGTTCATGTTATATACCAAAATAATTTATTTATGATCACTGATGCGGCTGGGACAAGTTAGCTCAACAAAAAAATGGGGCAAGTTGGCTCAACAAAAAATGGGTCAAGTTAGCGGCTGGTATTCGGATACATACTTTCCATTTTCGTTTATTTGAATTAGGCTACATTATATTTCCTGATTAACTAATTTTGGCGTGTTACTAATACTGCAAGCCTATTGATGATGTGTTTTCGAAATTGCTCTAATAACCCTTTTTCTTTTTCTTTTTCAGGTGATCTGATCAATTTGGTATCAAAGATATTTACTGTATTAACAGAGGCATACAGATCATGCATTGTTTGGCTCTGCAAGTGTTCTTCCAGTGGACAAACTTCCTCGGCGAAGATGTTAAGAACTGCTGGCGATATAAATGTGATGGCCGGAAAGTTTTGCGGTGTCTGTGATAGTTATAAAGATGGCCGCCGGAATGTTCCGAAAGCATAGGGAAAAAGCAATTGGAGATGGGCAAGAATGTTCCTCTTCTTAGCCAAAAACTATTGAGAAGGTTGAAAATTGTACAGGAGAGAATTAGACTAAAATAGAACAGAATGTAGGCAAAAGCTGCATTTCAGGTATAAATAGAAAGAGTTGTTTTGATATCTGTAGCTGTTGTCCTTGCCTCTGTCCAGGATGTGAGGTGCATAGTTAAGGAGTTAATGACGGATATCACCTGGCATGTAATTGTGTTATAAAGTTCCCCAAACGTACAGGGGTGCAGTTTCTCCTTCGACCAGCGAGGTGATAGGAAGATGAGGTACGGGGGTTGACATGAAAGTGGCGTTTGGCTCTGCAAGTGTTCTTCCAGTGGACAAACTTCCCTCGAAAAGGCAGATGTTAAGAACTGCTGGCGATATAAATGTGATGCGGAAAGTTTGCAGATGTCTCAATGATTATAAAGATGGCCGCCCAGGACTGTTCAGAAATATAAAGCAATTGGAGATAGGCAGAATGTTCCTCTTCTTAGCCAAAAACTATTGAGGAAAGGTTGAAAAATTTACAGGAGAGGTGAACTAAATAAGAACAAGAATGTAGGCAAAAAAGCTGCATTTCAGGTATAAATGAAAGAGTTGTTTGATATCTGTAGCTGTTATTGTCCCTTGCCTCCTGTCAGGATGTGAGGTGCATAGTTAAGGAGTGTGACGGATATCACCTGGCATGTAATTGTGTTATAAAAGTTCCCAAACGTGAGGTGCAGTTTCTCCTTGACCAGCGAGGTGATAGGAAGATGAAGATTGCAGGGGTTGACATGAAAGTGACGAAGATGTGGGACAGAGTGACGGCAACAGAGAAGCTGTACCATTGTACAGTATATAACCTGCCACTCTATACTGCCAGATCTGGGGTCACTAAATCTAAGGGGATAACTTAACTCTAATCTTAATTCCTAAGGGTCGCTGCCACCAGACCCCCTCTGGACAGCATGCAGCTCGTTAGGTAGCGGGCAGAGTGGACTAGGCATTGGGTTAGGTTTTCCATTGATCAGATCGATAAGGGTAAAGAAGGGTGAAACCATAACATGTCTTCATTGATTTATTTCTTATAAAACACACTGGTAAAAAAAAACACATACAACCACACTGTGGACCATAATTCCGAGGCCTGTCCCAGGGTATAGCACTGGCGCCTCTAACAACTGCTGTTGTGGTCGGTTACACTCCGACCCGAGATGGGTTTGGGGGCCTCGGCCCACGAGGTAGAGTATAGCCGATTAATCACGCCGAATCAGCACCATCACTCCTATATTGACCACTGCTGGGTATCCACCGGCTCCGAGCGACCGGTGGGTGTCAATTAAGCCCACCCTCGATCTGGAGACAAACGGGAATCAGCGTCAGGGGACTGAGAAACATGACAACACTAACAAACTCTCTTGTCTAGACGACAGACGTATTTACGTTATATTACTTCTACACTGGGTGAATGACAATTCAACTGTTAAATCATGAACATTGGTGAACACTGATAATCACTACAATTGACTGAATTAACTGAATGGCTAGGAAACACAGAACATACCTGGAGACAAACGGGAATCAGCGTCAGGGAACGCTGATTCCTCGCCAGCTCGAGTTTATATACCCCTGAGTTGCCAGTGATCGCTACTCACACAATGACAATAATTACAAACAAACTAACTGTTACTCATTCAAAGATGACCCTCAGTTGACAAAGGTCTGGTGAATTACTTGGGTTGATTTACACAGACTAATTCAAGATTGAGCTTCCCAGGAGAAAGTGGAATAAACAATGTATTGATAACTGTCTTCACAAAGGCGGGGCTTACTGGGAGGGATGGCGAGGATAAACACGCTCCTGAGATTCTACAAGCGCGGTGGATTTGAATATTATGTAGCGTAATATGAATTAAAACAGGTTTTTAGGGATGACAATGAGGTGCGCAGTACAACTCAACTATATCACCCTCTTGCACCATGTACAGTATATAACCTGCCACTCAACTATATCACCCTCCTGGACCATGTACAGTATATAACCTGCCACTCAACTATATCACCCTCCTGGACCATGTACAGTATAAAACCTGCCACTCAACTATATCACCCTCGTGGACCATGTACAGTATATAACCTGCCACTCAACTATATCACCCTCCTGGACCATGCAGTATATAACCCACACTAACTATATCATCACCCTCCTGACCATGTGCAGTATATAACCTGCCACTCCAACTATATCACCCTCCTGGACCATGTACAGTATATAACCTGCCACTCCAACTATATCACCCTCTTGCACCATGTACAGTATATAACCTGCCACTCCAACTATATCACCCTCTTGCACCATGCTTGCAGTATATAACCTGCCACTCAACTATATCACCCTCCTGGACCATGTACGGTATATAACCTGCCACTCAACTATATACCCTCCTGCACCATGTACAGTATATAACCTGCCACTCAACTATATCACCCTCCTGGACCATGTACAGTATATAACCTGCCACTCAACTATATCACCCTCCTGGACCATGTACAGTATATAACCTGCCACTCAGCTATATCACCCTCTTGCACCATGTACGGTATAACCTGCCACTCAACTATATCACCCTCTTGCACCATGTACGGTATACAACCTGCCACTCAGCTATATCCTCTTGCACCATGTACAGTATATAACCTGCCACTCAACTATCACCCTCCTGGACCATGTACAGTATATAACCTGCCACTCAACTATATCACCCTCTTACCATGTACAGTATATAACCTGCCACTCAACTATATCACCCTCTTGCACCATGTACAGTATATAAGCGCACTCAACTATATCACCCTCCTGGACCATGTACAGTATGTAACCTGCCACTCAACTATATCACCCTCCTGCACCATGTACAGTATATAACCTGCCACTCAGCTATATCACCCTCCTGGACCATGTACAGTATATAACCTGCCACTCAGCTATATCACCCTCCTGGACCATGTACAGTATATAGCCTGCCACTCAACTATATCACCCTCTTGCACCATGTACAGTATATAACCTGCCACTCAGCTATATCACCTCTTGCACCATGTACAGTATATAACCTGCCACTCCAACTATATCACCCTCTGGACCATGTACAGTATATAACCTGCCACTCAACTATATCACCCACCCTGGACCATGTACAGTATATAACCACCTGCCACTCCAACTATATCACCCTCTTGCACCATGTACGGTATATAACCTGCCACTCCAACTATATCACCCTCTTGCACCATGTACGGTATACAACCTGCCACTCAACTATATCACCCTCCTGGACCATGTACAGTATATAACCTGCCACTCAACTATATATCACCCTCCTGCCATGTACGGTATATAACCTGCCACTCCAGCTATCACCCTCCTGGACCGTAGCGCAGTATATAACCTGCCACTCAACTATATCACCCTCTGGACCATGTACAGTATATAACCTGCCACTCAACTGTAATCACCCTCTTGCACCATGTACAGTATATAACCTGCCACTCCAACTATATCACCCTCTTGCACCATGTACAGTATATAACCTGCCACTCAACTATATCACCCTCCTGGACCATGTACAATTATATAACCTGCCTCTCAACTATATCACCCTCTTGCACCATGTACAGTATATAACCTGCCACTCCAACTATATCACCCTCCTGGACCATGTACAGTATATAACCTGCCACTCTACTATATCACCCTCTTGCACCATGTACGGTATATAACCTGCCACTCAACTATATCACCCTCCTGGACCATGTACAGTATATAACCTGCCACTCAACTATATCACCCTCTTGCACCATGTACAGTATATAACCTGCCACTCCAACTATATCACCCTCCTGCACCATGTACAGTATATAACCTGCCACTCAACTATAATCACCCTCGTGGACCATGTACAGTATATAAACCTGCCGCTCAACTATATGCCTCTTGCACCATGTACAGTATATAACCTGCCACTCAACTATATCACCCTCCTGGACCATGTACAGTATATAACCTGCCACTCCAACTATATCACCCTCTTGCACCATGTACGGTATATAACCTGCCACTCAGCTATATCACCCTCCTGGACCATGTACGGTATATAACCTGCCACTCAACTATATCACCCTCGTGGACCATGTACATTATATAACCTGCCACTCCAACTATATCACCCTCGTGGACCATGTACAGTATATAACCTGCCACTCAACATATATCACCCTCTTGCACCATGTACAGTATATAACCTGCCACTCTACTATATCACCCTCTTGCACCATGTGCAGTATATAACCTGCCACTCCAACTATATCACCCTCCTGGACTATGTACAGTATATAACCTGCCACACTCAGCTATATCACCCTCTTGCACCATGTACAGTATATAACCTGCCACTCAGCTATATCACCCTCCTCCACCATGTACAGTATATAACCTGCCCACTCCAACTATATCACCCTCCTGGACCATGTACAGTATATAACCTGCCACTCAACTATATCACCCTCTTGCACCATGTACAGTATATAACCTGCCACTCAACACTATATCACCCTCCTGGACCATGTACAGTGTTATATAACCTGCCACTCAACTATATCACCCTCCTGGACCATGTACAGTATATAACCTGCCACTCAACTATATCACCCTCTTGCACCATGTACAGTATATAACCTGCCACTCAACTATATCACCTCTTGCACCATGTACGGTATATAACCTGCCACTCAACTATATCACCCTCCTGGACCATGTACGGTATATAACCTGCCACTCAACTATATCACCCTCCTGGACCATGTACAGTATATAACCTGCCACTCAACTATATCACCCTCCTGGACCATGTACAGTATATAACCTGACACTCAACATATCACCCTCCTGGACCGTAGTACAGTATATAACCTGCCACTCCAGCTATATCACCCTCCTGCACCATGTACAGTATATAACCTGCCACTCAACTATATCACCCTCCTGGACCATGTACAGTATATAACCTACCACTCAACTATATCACCCTCTTACCATATACAGTATATAACCTGCCACTCCAACTATATCCACCCTCTGGACCATGTACAGTATATAACCTGCCACTCAACTATATCACCCTCCTGCACCATGTACAGTATATAACCTGCCACTCAACTATCACCCTCCTGGATACATGTACAGTATATAACCTGCCACTCAACTATATCACCCTCCTGCACCATGTACGGTATATAACCTGCCACTCAACTATATCACCCTCTGGACCATGTACAGTATATAACCTGCCACTCAACTATATCACCCTCCTGGACCATGTACAGTATATAACCTGCCACTCAACTATATCACCCTCCTGCACCATGTACAGTATATAACCTGCCACTCAACTATATCACCCTCCTGGACCATGTACAGTATATAACCTGCCACTCAACTATATCACCCTCTTGCACCATATACAGTATATAACCTGCCCACTCCAACTATATCACCCTCCTGGACCGCGCAGTATATAGCCTGACACTCAACTATATCACCCTCCTGGACCATGTACAGTATATAACCTGCCACTCAACTATATCACCCTCTTGCCATGTACAGTATATAACCTGCCACTCAACTATATCACCCTCCTGGACCATGTACAGTATATAACCTGCCACTCAACTATATCACCCTCTTTGCACCATATACGGTATATAACTGCCACTCAACTATATCACCTTCCTGCACCATGTACGAGTATATAACCTGCCACTCAACTATATCACCCCTCCTGGACCATGTACGAGTATATAACCTGCCACTCAGCTATATCACCTCCTGGACCTGTGCAGTATAACCTGCCACTCAACTATATCACCCTCCTGGACCATGTACAGTATATAACCTGCCACCACTCAACTATATCACCCTCCTGGACCATGTACAGTATATAACCTGCCACTCAACTATATCACCCTCCTCGACCATGTGCAGTATATAACCCCTGCCACTCAGCTATATCACCCTCTGGACCATGTACAGTATATAACCTGCCACTCAACTATATCACCCTCCTGGACCATGTACAGTATATAACCTGCCACTCCAACTATATCACCCTCTGGACCGTAGCCCCGGTATATAACCACCACTCAACTAATATCACCCTCCTGGACCATGTACAGTATATAACCTGCCACTCAACTATATCACCCTCCTGGACCATGTACGAGGTATATAGCCTGCCACTCAGCTATATCACCCTCTTGCACCATGTACAGTATATAACCTGCCACTCCAGCTTCTCACCCTCTTGCACCATGTACAGTATATAACCTGCCACTCAACTATATCTACCCTCCTGGACCGTAGCGCGAAAATTATATAACCTGCCACTCAACTATATCACCCTCCTGGACCATGTACAGTATATAACCTGCCACTCAACTATATCACCCTCCTGGATATGTACAGTATATAACCTGCCACTCGAAACTATATCACCCTCCTGGACCATGTACAGTATATAACCTGCCACTCAACTATATCACCTCGTGGACCATGTACAGTATATAACCTGCCACTCCAACTATATCACCCTCCTGGACCATGTACAGTAGGGGCAGGGAAAAAAAGCTACTTTTTATTTGAGCTGCAGGCTGCACTTTCAGGCATCGTTGTATGGCTGTAACAAACACCTGTGCAAAGATTCATGCCATTTCATGCATGCCCGCCTGCGCATAGCGGTACGACTTTTGTCAACTTTTAGTGTATACCAAAAATTAGGTGTCATTTAATGTTTTTCCAGGATAATGATAAATTTTACATAGGTGACATCAATTTAATTCACATGTTATTTTACAGGTACAGTGGGGCAGTGAAATTTTGCGCAAGCTGCACTCTTCAGGCATTGTTCATATACATCAGTCTCCATGCAAATTTGGAAGCTGATATGTCGAGGTTTAGTCTGCCGTGTTTTTACCCTGAAATTTTTAAATTTACCTACAGTACTAATAAACAGCAGCTGTGTAGTGCAGTATTCTGTTCAGTGTTTATCAACACCATATCACTTATTTCATTTAAGTTGTCTTGTTGCAGATGAGTATGGTGCTTTATGTCTATATTGATTATCAGCCTTTTCTCATTTCATTTTCTCAATGTTGTATTTACTGTACTGTAATGTAGGGGCCACAAGGTAAGTTAGCGCGCAGAATTATTCAAATAGTTACCCGTTAAGCAGTTCACACCGCCCAGGATCACCCGTGCTTCCTCAGTCACCCATAAGTAGTCATTCTGAGACGCGCGCGTCTTGATTAGAGTGGGGAAAATTGATTTTGATGCTGGTAAGTAAATTTTATTCTCTTAAGGTTTGCTGTAACATGTGTGAGGTTATAGACAGAATACTGTAGTATCCGAATTTAGCCATAATTCAACTTAGCGCTTGGGATTGTTTATCCATGAAACAGTTCATGTTAGGGTTCTTGTTATATACCAAAATAATTTATTTATGATCACTGGTACGGCTGGGACAAGTTGGCTCAACAAAAAATGGGGCGGTGGCTCAACAAAATGGTCCAGTTGGCACATTACTGATTACATACTTACTTTCCATTTTCGTTTATTTGAATTAGGCTACATTATATTTCTGATTAACTAATTTTGGCATTGTTACTAATGCACAAAATACAATGATGATGTGTTTTGAAATTGCTCTAATAATAACTTTTCTTTTTTCTTTTCAGGTGATCTGATCAATTTGGTATCAAGATGGCTACTGTATTAACGAGGGGCAGCCACAGATCATGCATTGTTTGGCTCTGCAAGTGTTCTTCAGTGGACAAACTTCCCTCGAAAGGCGAGATGTTAAAGAACTTGCTGGCGATATAAATGTGATGACGGAAGTTTGCAGATGTCTCAATGATGATTATAAAGATAGCCGCCCAGGACTGTTCAAAATATGGGGAAAAGCAATTGGAATAGGCAAATTCCTCTTCTTAGCCAAAAAACTGACCAAGGAAAGGTTGAAAATTGTACAGGAGGAATTGAACTAAATAAGAACAAGAATGTAGGCAAAAAGCTGCATTTCGGGTATAAATGAAAGAGTTGTTTGATATCTGTAGCTGTTATTGTCCCACTTGCCTCCTGTCAGGATGTGAGGTGCATAGTTAAGGAGTGTGACGGATATCACCTGGCATGTAATTGTGGTATAAAAGTTCCCAAACGTGGTGCGATTTCTCCTTGACCAGCGAGGTGATAGGAAGATGAAGATTACAGGGAGGTTGACATGAAAGTGACGAA
>NW_024727207.1:0-10969 GCF_018991925.1 Homarus americanus
ATATGAACCCAAGAATCCTGTTTGCCTTGTTGCGAACGCTTATACATTGTTTTCTAGGTTTCAAGTCGTTGCTAACAAATACACCTAGATCTTTTTCACAAACTGAGTTTTCTATTTCCGTGTTACCTAGTTTATACTTAACATTTGTTACCTAGTTTATACTTAACGTTTATATTCGTCTTCCCTATCTGTAGTACCTTGCATTTATCAGTATTAAAATTCATTTGCCAGTCTACTGACCACTCATGTAAGGTATCTAGATCTCTTTGAAGGTGTTCAAAGTCACTGTCTGAATTTATCACTCTCCCCATTTTGGTATCATCTGCAAATTTACTAATCCTACTAGTTATGCCTAAATCAAGATCATTAATGAATAAAACAAACAGCAGAGGGCCTAATACAGATCCCTGGGGAACTCCGCTTTTGACCGCACCCCAGTCTGACTTTAATCCATTTATGCTGACTCTTTGTTTCCTACCAGTTAACCATGACCTAATCCATTTTAATACTGATCCACCTATTCCATGTGCTTCTACCTTCCTTATCAATCTCTCATGAGGGACTCTATCGAACTTCTTGTTTATTTGTTTCCTTGTGGTTATCAGCATATACTTGGATCACGCGCACCTACAGTGATTTACTTGTATATATATATATATATATATATATATATATATATATATATATATATATATATATATATATATATATATATATATATATATATATATATATATATATATATATATATATACAATTGAACGAATTTGCTCTCAGTTATATATGTATATTGCCATTTTGAATTGTTGTATTGTATTCAAATGTTTGTCGACATGAAGCTCCCACCTGCCGTGTTCCATCTACATATTTTTACCATCAACATTTGGAGTGGACGCGAAAATTTGAAAAAGTTTATGATACTATTTGCAGGAACCAGGTCGTTAAACTCTGGCGTAAACAAAAAGCAAAACAGACATGCAAGTTTTCATCAAAGGAGCAACACAGAGTATTTGTCGGGGCTCTTGTTTCTACACAACACATTGACTATTACAAAATGTAATAATTTGTCACTTTTACGTCTAACATATTTTATTTGAGATGCACAGGAGAGGAAAAAATAAAAACTGTGGAGAATATATTACAATGTAATTTACACACAATGGTATTATAGATAGAATAAATTTAAGAAAAGAAAATTCTAGTGTACTCCAGACACCAAACAGTCGCTGTCCATCATTCTCAAAATCCATTATCTGAAAGGTCAGAGCCACTCTCTCACCTCACTCGGTGCATAAATTGACAAATTGAATATAAAAATTTTCTGTAAAACTGTTTCAAAATGTGCAAAATATGATTTGATGCTTTAAGAAAATAATAATTAGCTGAAGCTAAAAATGAAAACAAAAGACTTGTGAATAAAACACTCGGTGATTTTAGCTTTAAATGGTGATGTGTTGCTTCAGGTCTTAACATGGTGGTGTTAGGAAATATTGGACAATACCTCCATGTACTGTGCTGTATATTGAGGGTAATTAATGATAACCAGCGCCATTCTTCAAGCTATTTTTTCATTGTATTAAACTGATGCATTGTTTGTTTATTAAGATAACAATGAAGTTTGAGACTGTCAGCTTCTTACACTAATACTACCAGCATAGTTTCCACCAAAAGCTGTCGTCTTATTTATAACATTTGAAGAACAAAGACACTACTAGGAACCTTTTGTTTAGTGTTACGACAGACACTCCCACTAATTAAAAACATACCTGTTTTGAATGGACACACACACAAACACACATACTCTCTCTCTCTCTCTCTCTCTCTCAAAATAACTGTGTGAGTCAGTGAGTGTATTTCCTTTAAACTCAGCAACAAAGGTCAGACAGGACAGACAAAACACCATTGTTGCCTTGATCATGTATTTCGCATTTAGATTTTGCAGCGACCATTGCAGCCTGGCGTCCTTCAACAAATATGTTTCAATCAGTCGTTGTCAGTAGTGTTAGCGAGGGAACACGTAACGAGTTTAGTGTTGTGTCTCTTTTACTGAACTGTGATGATTACTGGTGTATTGTGTAATGATTATCGTGTTTTAGTTTGGCTCGGCTCACTCCTATGGCGGAAAATGTAAAAATACGTAGCAACGATTTTTTTTTTAGGAAGTGTTGCTTATCATTTGGTGGAACTTAAGTTTAAAAAATGACGAATGATTAAAATGTTGTGATTAAGATTATTGTTTTGTAAGAAAAGTCTGGAAATGTAAATACTTTTGCCTACGTTCATGAAAATGTTAAGTCTGTGTGTGTGTGTGTGTTTGTTTCATATTCGTTGCGCCTCAGCTTAATAAGTTTGTGTATTTTATAATCCACGTTACACAAACTAGAGCGAAAAACTGTCATATTTAAAAAATTTTAATCAAACTTTCCGGTTCACCAGATGTTACTTTCCTCGAATTATTTTTGCTACCAACCCTAAAAGTTGTGTTTCAGTGTAGCGTCGTCATTAATGGTCTTGTTGGTATTCCTTGTATTAGAGAGCGTCTCTAGCGTCGTGCAGTCAGATAAACTGTACATTTATTCTTCACTATATCAGACGACAGGCATTCCATTCATGACATTGGGCTCTTCCCGACAAACATGCCTAAAAAAATGTCTCTCTGCATCTTCCCCTTCATAAACATATACTATATTATACAGGGAGAGTCTGTAAAGGACCCAAGTTGCCATAAACAGTTGTTTGTATAACTTCACCAGACCCAGAGCTAAAGAAACATAAGTTCCTCCTTACACTCCTTATCTAGGCATCACGCGGTGGTTCCAGGAGATAACATTTAGTACAGAAGACTTTATCATTCATGTTCCTCTTCAACACACACACACACACACACACACACACACACACACTGACACCATCGTAATTTCAAGTCATAGGAAAGGGAGAAAAAGAGAGTTTGTTAGAGTTCTCAGTTCCGGACAACAAAAGTTTATTATCAATCCTACTGACTTATGCACGTCACGCTCTGAATTAATCTCTCTCTCTCTCTCTCTCTCTCTCTCTCTCTCTCTCTCTCATAAGCGACCGAATATCGTGAATAAGTCAATTTACGGTGTGTGTGTGTGTGTAATTTGAGCTTTATTCATCTTTTTCATAATGATTAAATACTCCCAATTGAAAAAAAAAAGATGAGTTGATGATTTAACCTGACTGTGTACCGTACCTGGCCAGGTGGGTGACGGCGGCTCACTAAGTCAAAATGTATGAGGTATTTCCCCGTCCTACACCGAGCTGCCTTAACTCTACGCTGGTGAAAAATTTGGCGCTTCGAATTATGCAAACCAGAGGTCAAATATTGGCTCAGCTGCTCCGATTCTGATTTTAAACAAAGATGACTATATCTCTAAAATGAATGACCTTTTATGTGATACTACAACATATTCTAAACTCATAAATAATCCTCTCAACACTGTCAACACCCAGTTCAACAAAAAACTGAAGTCCCTATTGAGAGGCAAAGCTACTCTCATTAAACATCTTACTTCAACGTCCCCTCCACTGCCATACATGTACGGTGTAATCAAGACCCACAAGCCCAATAACCCAGCAAGACCCATCATTAGCTCAGTTGGGTCAATCTCTTATAAACTATCTAAATGGTTAGTTTCTTTACTAAATCCCCTAGTTGGCAACATTTCTAACTCCAATATCAAGAATAATATGGATCTGGTTGATAAACTCAATAACTTACACATTAATCATGATTTTAAACTGGTCAGCTTTGATGTAACGTCACTCTTTACAAAGGTCCCAGTTGATGATTTACTAGAGTTCCTCATAGATTCCCTGGATAACATTTCACTGCCCGTCTCGAAAGACGACTTCATCGAACTCATCAAACTATGTATTAAGGATTGCAAATTCGAATTCAATGGGGAATATTATGCTCAAAAATTTGGTATGGCAATGGGTAATCCACTCTCACCTGTATTAAGCAACCTATATATGGAATTCTTTGAAAAGAAACTATTAAGTAATATTTTACCACCCTCAGCAGTCTGGTTTAGATATGTTGATGATGTATTATGTCTCTGGCCATGTAATGAGGACCTAAAAGCTTTCCTGCCACAACTTAACAACTTAGCCCCCTCGATCAAATTCACTGTGGAATTAGAGCATGACTGTAAATTGCCATTCCTAGACTGTCTGATACACAGAATAGGTAACACTTTTAAGTTCAGTATTTATAGAAAACCAACTAATGTGTGTTCATACATTCATTATTATTCTGCCCACCATAATAAAGTCAAACAGTCAGTATTTTCAACAATGTTTTTACGTGCCTTGAGAATTAGCAGTCCGGAATTCATCGATGAGGAATACAAATATATATATAATATTGGCTCAAACCTTAAATACCCTAGATCTTTCATAGACAAATGCTTAAACATTACTAAGAAAACTTTTTATAGAACTGATCCCAAGCCCACCCATGACCATAAGAATATCTTAATATTACCATTTCACAAAAATTTCTCACACATTCCTGCACAACTAAAAACCAGGAACGCAATGTGGCATTTAAAAACTCATGCACTGTTAAACAAATGTTAATCAAGAACTCCCCCAACAACACAATTGGTTGCATTTATAAAGTTCCTTGCAAGGAATGTAATATGTTTTACTTAGGCCAGACAGGTAAAGATCTTGCAACTAGAATTAAACAACACAAATACAGTGTTAGGACAGGCCAGGAATCCAATGCTCTGTTTGTTCATTTGAGGGATAACAAGCATTGCATTGACTGGGATAATGCCTCCTCAATATTACCATGTAATTCAATTGATAGTAGGAACATCATAGAATCTAGTCTTATTAAACATACCGAAGCATTCAACATGAATTTGAGTAACGGCATGTACAAGCTGGACAATTTTGTAATTAAGAAGATTTGTGATCAGGTGAGAAGGCCGGGTCACTTGACCATCTGACCTGACCACCAACCGTTGTGTGCTATTTAAAGATTAGTAGGGTCATTACCTAATACCTGACCATTGTGGACCTGGTCTCACCCTCCTCTGTATATATACACCTTGATTTGTATTTCTCTCTCTAGTCTGTACTCACCCCTGAAGATGTGAATTACACGAAAGCGCTTGGGAACTTCGTGTTTTCTTCTTTCCTTGTGGTTATCAGCATATATATATATATATATATATATATATATATATATATATATATATATATATATATATATATATATATATATATATATATATATATATATATATATATATATATATATATATATATATATATATATATATATATATATATATATATATATCCTGTAGTAGTTTGAAAGTTCCTGATATTAGTAAAACTATTTCATTCAAAAACCTTGTACGAGCAATAGGTAACTGAGACGGCTATGGTGTTGATGAACGCCGATGAGACTACCTCCCTTGTACTCATTATTATCGGTGGGAAAACTAGGGTAAAGAAATTCATATAGCGTCTAGTCGTCCAGTATTCCAAATGCCTTTCACTTAACTTACGATAATGGCCTCCCTGGGGTCCAAATAGTGAGGCGTCCTTACCATGATGGTCAGCCAGCTCTCTCTCATCTCCGTGTAGTCTGGGAGAGGATTGCACTACCTCCGGCCACCTGCTACTTACCAGGAATGGGACGCTTGTCACTGTGTTAATACCAGGGGCAAATCCCGGGACTTGTAATTTGCTACAATTGTTGGGGTTTATGGTCACATTTGCAAATAATGTATTCAGCAGGCGAGGTGCGGACGTTGTTGAGGGGGGCGTGACTCTGTACTGTACTGTACCGTACATGGCCTCCCACAGTGACCTCTACTGGTTACGGTAAGTGGGGAGCAACTCAACGATAGGGAGGCGGCAGTAGAGACCCCACAAACACGCCCCGAACACAGTACTGTATAGTGTCCGAGGTGTCAAGGGGATGGTGTTACCGTCTGGCATTATAGATATGATAATCCCGAGGCGCTCTCAGTCCACCTAGCTGCAATTGGGGAAGTGAAGGCGGTTGAGTGCAGTCTTGGCTACACGGCCTCCCTTACTTTCCGAAGACATGCTATGTAGTGTGCCGTATCCACACTGTCCCTAACTGGCAGCCATGTCTATGGGACTCACTATCACTTTTTCACAATTGAGTAACCACTCGAACACCTTCAGACAATCGCTCTTCTTAGGCAAAGGGTGGTCAGGCAGGAGCCCGACAGCTGCCACAGATCGCTGGACTTTAATGTAGTACAAAATGTCCGACACAGCTTACACGAAACAGATGACGATCCAAACATTTTCAGTTCGTAATTCGCTAATCCGTGGCCAACTGAGCTATAGCGTGAAGTGCTCTTAAAACTCCACATACCTGCCGCCTCGCATGCTGTAAAAACATACAATGCTCCGGAAAACGCACCAAATATTTTGTAAACGACTCTAAAGTATTTTAACGAGGGTTTTACATCATCAGTAAACAGAAAGGTATTAAACCTTCAGCAAACATTGTATATGCATACTGCATGAAATATGACCTATAATGTTGTTAACACTGAACAAACTGAAAAAGACTTAAAAGAATAATATTTCTTTTTGCAACCGACCTTTTTACACATCACTTTAGCTCGTGTTGTTATACAATACTGTTGTTAGGGTAATGTTTTAATATTTGCAAGACGAATGTGAATTTGTTGCCATCCGGTATAACTTACTGTACACTCCCATACTTAGTGTACATTATGTAAGAGAAAATAAACAGTTATAAACAGTAAGATAAACAATAAAAGTAAAAGTAAATTGTCCTTTTACAGATAAAGTTTACTGCAACACGAGGCAACTTCACTCAGCTGATCGTATATGGGTGGACGGTGAGGCGAAGGAGTTCTTCTCTGGCTGGTTCACACGGGGATGATGATTACTGCCTTCCTGTGTATCGTCTGCTCTGCCTCCTCCTTATTTCCACTTTCACGGGTATTGTTTTTTCTTTCTGTTTTCGATTTTGTTTTAATATTTGTATTTTTAACTAAATATTTTCCAGATATTTTGGTTATCTAATACTTTCAAATATGTGAAATTTGGATATATGAGATAGCGCTGAGACAAGGGCGTTAAGGCCGATGTAACCCGTATATAGGGTCACAGTTAGCCATGACTAGTTCTCCATAATGCCCACACACTATCCACACACTAACCACACACTCACACAAGGAGATACAGTGAAATAAACTGCTGTACCTAAATATTATGTAACTCAAAATATATTCCCAAAACAGCACGTTTACAGTTGAAAATAATAAAAGCATAAATAATACAAACAAAATCAATTAATATGTTTTTTATTATTTTTAAATATCAGAATGGGAGGTTCAACGCTTCTTGTTGTTCTTTGGCTTTTTCCCGGTGAAAATGTAGTCTCCCCATGGCAGGTACTGGTCCTTTTGTACATGGCAGAAAGTGGTAGTTTCCTTCTTCTTCTTGTTGTTTTGAGGTTTAGTGTGCTTTGTGGTCTGCAGTTTGTTAGATCGGGGGCCCTTCTCCTTCACCTGGCAAGGCTTCACCTCCACCTTAGTCACCTTCGATACAGTGCGTCGGAACACCATTGTGATTTACTGACACTAACAGCTCTCTCACTGAGGTCAAATCAAAATTTGACCATACAGAAAGAATTACGGTTTAATAAGGTTGGAATTTAAAGAAATTGACAACAAAATGAAGCTCTGTTTATCACTATAGTGTTGAGGACTGGTGTTTGTAGAGATGATGGATGGTGTTATAATATGTAGTGATGATGGATGGTGTTATATGTAGTGATGAAGGATGGCGTTATATGTAGTGATGAAGGATGGCGTTATATGTAGTAATGATGGATGGTGTTATATGTAGTGATGATAGGAGGGTAATATATGTAGTGATGATGAATGGTGTTATATATAGTGATGATGCATGATGATATATGTAGTGATGATGGTTGGTGTTATATGTAGTGATGCTGGATGGTGTTATATGTAGTGATGATGGATAGAGTTATATGTAGTGATGATGGATGATGTTATATGTAGTGATGATGGGTGGTGTTATATGTAGTGATTTTGGATGGTGTTATATGTAGTGATGATGGATGATATTATATGTAGTGATGATAGGATGGTTCTATATGTAGTGATGGATGGTGTTATATGTAGTGATGATGGATGATGTTATATGTAGTGATGATAGGATGGTTTTATATGTAGTGATGATGGATGGTGTTATATGTAGTGATGATGCATGATGTTATATGGAGTGATGATGGTTGGTGTTATATGTAGTGATGCTAGATGGTGTTATATGTAGTGATGATGCATGATGATATATGTAGTGATGATGGATGATGTTATTTGTAGTGATGATGGGTGGTGATATATGTAGTGATGTTGGATGGTGTTATATGTAGTGATGATGGATGATACTATATGTAGTGATGATAGGTTGGTTTTATATGTAGTGATGATGGATGGTGTTATATGTAGTGATGATGCATGATGTTATATGTAGTGATGATGGGTGGTGTTATATGTACAGTAGTGATGCTGGATGGTGTCATATGTAGTGATGATGGATGGAGTTATATGAGGTGATGATGGATGATGTTATATGTAGTGATGATGGATGGTGTTATATGTAGTGATGTTGGATGGTGTTACATGTCGTGATGGATGGTTCTATATGTAGTGATGGTGGATGGTGTTATATGTAGTGATGATGGATCGTGTTATATGTAGTGATGATGGATAGTGTTATATGTAGTGATGATGATGGATGGTGTTATAAGTAGTGATGATGGATGTTGGTATATGTAGTGATGAAGGATGGTGTTAGTGAAGATTGTGAAGTGAGATGTAGTGAAGATTGTGAAGTGAGATGTAGTGAAGATTGTGAAGTGAGATGTAGTGAAGATTGTGAAGTCAGATGTGGTGAAGATTGTGAAGTGAGATGTAGTAAAGATTGTGAAGTGAGATGTAGTGAAGATTGTGAAGTGAGATGTAGTGAAGATTGTGAAGTGAGATGTAGTGAAGATTGTGAAGTGAGATGTAGTGAAGATTGTGAAGTGAGATGTGGTGAACATTATGAAGTGAGATATAGTGAAGATTGTGAAGTGAGATGTAGTGAAGATTGTGAAGTAAGAAGTGGTAAAGATTGTGAAGTAAGATGTGGTAAAGATTGTGAAGTGAGATGTAGTGAAGATTGTGAAGTGAGATGTAGTGAAGATTGTGAAATGAGATGTAGTGAAGATTGTGAAGTGAGATGTGGTGAAGATTGTGAAGTGAGATGTAGTGAAGATTGTGAAGTGAGATGTAGTGAAGATTGTGAAGTGAGATGTAGTGAAGATTTTGAAGTGAGATGTAGTGAAGATTTTGAAGTGAGATGTAGTGAAGATTGTGAAGTGAGATGTAGTGAAGATTGTGAAGTGAGATGTAGTGAAGATTGTGAAGTGAGATGTAGTGAAGATTGTGAAGTGAGATGTAGTGAAGATTGTGAAGTGAGATGTAGTGAAGATTGTGAAGTGAGATGTAGTGAAGATTGTGAAGTGAGATGTAGTGAAGATTGTGAAGTGAGATGTGGTAAAGATTGTGAAGTGAGATGTAGTGAAGATTGTGAAGAGAGATGTAGTGAAGATTGTTAAGTGAGATGTAGTGAAGATTGTGAAGTGAAATGTAGTGAAGATTGTGAAGTGAGATGTAGTGAAGATTGTGAAGTGAGATGTAGTGAAGATTGTGAAGTGAGATGTAGTGAAGTTTGTGAAGTGGGATGTAGTGAAGATTGTGAAGTGAGATGCAGTGAAGATTGTGAAGTGGGATGTAGTGAAGATTGTGAAGTGAGATGTAGTGAAGATTGTGAAGTGAGATGTAGTGAAGATTGTGAAGTGAGATGTAGTGAAGATTGTGAAGTGAGATGTAGTGAAGATTGTGAAGTGAGATGTAGTGAAGATTGTGAAGTGAGATGTGGTGAAGATTATGAAGTGAGATGTAGTGAAGATTGTGAAGTGAGATGTAGTGAAGATTGTGAAGTAAGAAGTGGTAAAGATTGTGAAGTAAGATGTGGTAAAGATTGTGAAGTGAGATGTAGTGAAGATTGTGAAGTGAGATGTAGTGAAGATTGTGAAGTGAGATGTAGTGAAGATTGTGAAGTGAGATGTAGTGAAGATTGTGAAGTGAGATGTAGTGAAGATTGTGGAGTGAGATGTAGTGAAGATTGTGGAGTGAGATGTAGTGAAGATTGTGAAGTGAGATGTAGTGAAGATTGTGAAGTAAGATTATAAAGTAAACTGTAGTAAGTGAGGTTAAACGAACGCGGGTTATTCTGTAGTGTATCCGTGTCTTGTTAACGTGGAACCAACATGGCGGTGGTTCTCAATATAGATACGTTATTTTGCCGGGAATTTCTGTCAAAACGAAATATGAATAAACCATATTTAGCCTAAATTAACCTAGCGGCTTTATTATATATTCTAAGATGTTTAAGTTGGATAGATCAGATCAGGTTAGGTTAAGTCAGGTTGGGTTAGGTTAGGTTAGTTTTGTTAATTTTGCCACTTAGAGGCTAGTTTATTGTATCCCCCATACTCATCCTGTGAGCGGT
Organism: Homarus americanus; assembly: GCF_018991925.1. Lineage (NCBI taxonomy): Eukaryota > Metazoa > Arthropoda > Malacostraca > Decapoda > Nephropidae > Homarus > Homarus americanus. Next base: position 10,645 of record NW_024727207.1, read on the forward strand.
AGCGCAAAGAGATTACAAACTGGTGTTAGATGAGGTCGGTGGTTAAGTTAAGTTTCAATAGGTTAGGTTAGATTACGTCAGGTTGGGTTAAGTTAGGTTAGGTAGGTAATAAGTAGATAGGTTACGGTCGGTAGGTGGGAAAGTTAGGTTTGATTAGGTTAGCTTATGTCAGACGGGGAGGTTAGGTTCGATTATGTCAGGTTAGGTTCGATTATGTCAGGTTAGGTTAGATTACGTCAGGTTAGGTTCGATTATGTCAGGTTAGGTTAGATTATGTCAGGTTAGGTTAGATTATGTCAGGTTAGGTTAGATTATGTCAGGTTAG
>NW_024727208.1:0-12561 GCF_018991925.1 Homarus americanus
GCCAGGCTGAAAGGAACTGCGAAACTCCCCTTTGATCACCTGCTAGTAAATGGTAGGAAAATCAATGAGCCAGCCGAGGTAGCACAAACACTAAAACAACACTGGGAACACATTTTCCACCCACACCCCCCCACACAACAAAGGTACATCTTAAACCACATAAACAACATCACCACACACATGCAAACACTTCACGACAGAACAACTCCTGACAACACTATAGATACCTCCACTCTCACACAGGACCACACCCTCACTGCTCCTTTCACCCCAACAGAAGTCGCACAAGCACTGGACAAAACCAAAAAGAAAACTCCAGGTGACAGCAATATTGGTCAAGCAATCCTGAAGCACCTGCCCCGAGAAACAATCACAGCCATTACATACCTCTACAACACCCAACTGGCTACAGGATACTTCCCAAAGCTCTTTAAGACAGCCACAGCCGTCATGATACCTAAACCAAACAAAAACCCAACAGATCCTCAAAACTACAGACCGATCAGCATACTAGAAGTCTTAGGCAAAACTTTTGAAAGACTATACAACACCCACCTCAGATACCACCTTGAAGATGAACAACTACTGTCCTACAAGCAGTTCGGCTTCAGAGCACACCACTCAACTCAAGACGCACTCAATATAATCACAAACTACCTCCACATGAACAAAGATGCATACAAGATAGCACTCATTACAAAAGACGTACAAAAAGCCTTCGACACAGTTTGGCACGATGGATTAAAGTACAAGATATGCACCAATTTTAACCTCCCTCAAAAATCACAACAATTACTATGTAACTTCCTAACAGACAGAAAAATGAGGATAAAAGTCACACCTGCCTACTCTGACCACTTCACACTGCATGCAGGAGTCCCACAAGGATCAGTCCTGTCCCCAACACTATACATTCTTTACACAAACGACTTACCCGACCCCTTACACATCGACTCTGACAATACAGTACGCCGACGATGTAACCCAACTAGTCAGACACAGAACTCTTGATCACCTAACAGACAAAGCTAACAGGGAACTCGAACAAGTTACACAATGGGAACTCCGATGGCGAATACAAACCAACCCGAACAAAGCACAAATCACCTACTTCGGCACCAAAAGACGACAACCACGTCACATTTACCTAAACCCCTACATCGCCTACCCTTCACCTATAACTATCAAACGAACAAACACAATCCTAGGAGTCACATTCAACAACACCCTCACCATGACACTACACACCAATATGAAGGCTTTGATCGCAAAGAAAACACTCGGGAATATATACAGATTCAGAACCGCATCAATCAAAACCAAAACACACCTATTCAAAGCCCTCATACGCCCACTATTGACTTATGCACCTAACACACTCCAGCTAGCACCACCATCAAGCGCCAAGAAACTTCAAGTCATTCAAAACAAAGCACTAAGATTCATCCATAACACACACTGGTCATCCTTCACCCGAAATAGTCATTTACATGAACTCAGCTCCGTCCCCCCACTTAACATCTACTGGAGACAACTAGGTGACAAACAAATAGAATCACTCCTCACTAATTACCCTCAATGGGAGGATTATTTCGACAACATCATACTCCCACGCAGATTCAGAGACAGAAATCCCTCCATACTAAACAGACCAAACACTCCCCTCCCACCTCCCTTGTATTAATAACTTCCCTATAACCACACCCAAAAAAATTTCCCCCCCAAATTAAACCTAACCTCTCCTTAACCCTCACCCAACGGTCCCTCCCCTTCACTCCAAACCCCGCCACCTACTCAAACTCAAGACCACTCCGATAAAAAAAAAAAAAAAAAATAAAACTAACCCACTCAACCTGCACTAACACTCCCCCCCCAAACAAAAGAAAAGAAAAGACCCTAACAATCCCCCCAAAATAAAAACCTAACATACCCAGCCGTTACTAGCAATCCCACACAAAATAAAAAATAACCATTCTACCGTTAACTAACCACACCCTATCACTCCTCCCAAAATAAAAACCTAACTTACCCAGCCGTTACTAGCAATCCCACACAAAATAAAAAATAACCATTCTACCATTAACTAACCACACCCTATCACTCCTCCCAAAACAAATACCTAACTTACCCATCCCATACTAACTCGGATGACATGTACGTTTCCCTTAGCCAATAAGGTCAGGGAGAGTTCCACAGTGCCTGTACGCAAGCCCTCTCCCTCAAGAATGTTACCTAATAAAAACGGTACCAAATTGCAGACGACATTGAACGCCTCCTTTAGCCAATAAGGTCGGGGAGGGGTGCAATGTACCTGTACACAAACTCTCTCCCTCAAGAATGGGGCCAGAACTCACAATACCTGCAAAAGCCTACCGCAATTGCAGAAGTCCTTTACTAGCCAAAGGGAAGAAAGAATGCAATGATTAACCCAACTCTGCCAACTACTAACAAAACCTACAATCCTCCCAAAAGAAAAACTTAACCCACCCAACCTTACTCACAATCCCTCCTATAAAAAAAAAAAAAAAAAAAAAAAAAAAAAAAAAAAAAATGCTAACTCTCCATCCAATCACTAATCAACTTCCTTCAATCCTCCCAAAAGAAAAAACTTAACCCGCAATCTTACTCACAATCCTCAAAAAAAAAAAAAAAAAAAAAAAACCTAACTCACTATCAATCACTAATCCAACACCTTCAATCACTCCCAAAGAAAAACTTAATATACCCGACCTTTCCTAACAAGCCCCTTCGACCCTCCTAAAAAAAAAAAAAAAAAAAAAAAAAAAAAAAAACCTATGACTCAATACAACTATTCATTAGCAACACAAATCATATCACACCTAAGGAATCCTTCCATACTATAAATTAACCCAACAACCTCCAAAGCCCCCCTCTCCTCTCCTCGCCTCCCCCTTCCTCCCGACAACCGAACCATACCTGACCTGATATCAATTATCCTAACCCTCCCCCTCTCCCCTTACTACATTTCCACGCAAACGCATACACACTCACACAACAACCCCCAGAAGCAAAAGGAATTCCACCTCAACTCAACGCTAACCTCCACCCCGCCAATCCCCAAACACAACACCCCCCACCCCGCCAGACAAAGCCTCTCATAACACCACAACTCTCAAACCAAATCAAACATACCCAACCTCTACCAGCCACTGTCAACTAAATCGACCTAACTCAAGACTGAAACCATACAACCTATATCTCACTCTCATCTCTGTTCACAATTTGACATAGCTCAAATCTGTCTCCTGCTATTACTAGATAACTCTCCTACGATACACTCATCCTTCCTTACTACGAATACTTTGACATTTCAAGCTCAAAGATTCAAAACTCTTCCTCCAACTCTCTCCATTTCTCTCTGACATAGCTGAAAGACCCACAACTCTCAGAAACAAATTAAAAACATACCCAACGTCTGTGACATCCAATTCTCAATAAAATCGACCTAACTCAAGACTGAAACCATTCAGCCTATATCTCATTCTCGTCTCCGTTCATAATTTGACAAAAAAGCTCAAATCTGTCTGCTGCTATTACTAAAAACTCTCCTACGATACGCTCATCCTTCCTTACTATGAATACTTTGACATTTCAAGCTCAAAGATTCAAAAACCCTTCCTCCAACTCGCTCCGTTCCTCTTTGACATAGCTCAAAGACTTTACCTTCATCTTTATCCAAACAACCCTACGACTAGCAAAATTTCTATATTTTCACCTTCTCTGTTTGCTTTGATCGTGTGTGCCTGTGCGTCCGTCCACTTGCGTTTCTCGGCTTGCGCCGCCGCCGTGGCGGGGCGGTTCTTCCTACGCTCTGCCAACACTGCCCGAGCTAAGACGACAATCAGAACACCTGCGTTGGCCCTTTGCTTGCTCGGACCTGCTCCCGCCCTCCCTCTGCCTCGTCCTGATTGTTGTTGTTGTTGCACCCTCAGGGCATTTTGCCTACCCCCTCACGCAAGCGGTGTTTAGCCACTGCACCTGTTCTCTCCTTCTAAAATTCACTTCCATCCTCCCTTTATTCTTCCTCTGAACCTCCTTCCCCCCTGTCACTAGCATTTTTCTTTCTTTTTCTTTTCGTGAAGTATAATAAGCAGCACCATATAAATAAATCAATACTAATACAAAGCTCTGATGACCTGAGGGAGCAAAACAAAGAAAAAATTAATAGATTAGATGAAGCGATCTGGTTGAGCCCAGATTCTTTTCACTACTGTATTTCAGTTTCACCACTTTTCTTCAATCCCTAATAATCTTTCATCTCATAACTCATGACTCCAATGCCAATGAAGGTCATTCTACTCCACGATCTCAAGCCGACAAGACCTCCTTCCAAGAAGCTTGTAGTGGATACTCTCCCCTACTACTGTCGCTGACCAGCCGATCCCGCGGCGAGTTTCTCAGCCAAGCCTAGCTGTCTGACTGCGCGGTGGTCGGCCTGCAGTGACATTCACTTCCGGCGGACTCGTATATATACCCCAGCCTCGCCGTGAAGAGATTTCTACTCAGCGTTCTTAAACAGACAAGACCTCTCAACAAGCTCCTCACCACACAGCAACTCCCTAGCACTGCATTGTATATAATATATACATAGAAAATGCCACAGTGAGTTTCCCTTCTCACCTCCATCCTTAGTGCGAGACCTCATAACTCTAATGCTACAAATGGTGACACCCGGAGTAACGCACTCACACAGGATGGATGAGAAACAGATTACTCTTCCAGTCTTCAATCACAACATTGAAGACTGGCTAATCCACATGGAGGCAGCTCTCATTGGCTCAACAGCTACAGACGAACAGAACTACGTCGCCCAGGTCTGTTCCCTGCCCACAGAAGTCGCCACACAAGTCTCAGAAGTCATTACTAAGCCCTGAGATGATGACAAATTCGCAGCTCTACGAAACGCTCTCAATAGGTGATACCAGTGGTCTGACACCAGTCTCCTGCAAGACCAATCCGGTCTCTCCCTCGGCAACTCGACGCCTACACGTCTCTGGGACGAGATGCCGAGACTGAACTCCCGCCACACAGACAGGCTTCCTGACACTATCCTGTGCCAGCTTCACACTTAGAAGCTCCCTGCAGAAGTTCCTCTCAGAATTGGACTACTCTACTACCTCGGCGACCTATGCAGCCACGGCAGACAGAGTATTCCACAAATACACTGCTGTGCGCCATGCTGTCACGAACAACTCAGTGGCCACACCGTCACTTAGCTCCGGTTTCATCAACCAGATCAACGCTCCTCAGGATGGACACCCTCGAGCAGCTCTACTCCTCCAAGCCTGCTGCTGATCCTGCCCCGGACCCACGCACTGTGTCCTACCGACCCCGTCCTGCCTTAAACGCCGCTGCCAGCACAGTATACCTACCTTCTGTTGGTAGCATCAACGTTTTGGTGCTAACGCTAGACGATGTGAGGCTCCCTGCAACTACATGAGGAAGCGACGTCGACGGGGATTGGTAAACGGCACAACCTCCGCCACTTCAGGCGTCTCACCTCTGCATATCACCGACCACATCCTTGGACTCAGTCACCTACGTGTACAGGCTGCCCAGTGCCTGGCCTGCTAGTCCTCTTAAGACAGTGATTTTCAAACTAGGGTCCGCGAAAAGTTTTTGAGAAATAGTGTGTTTAATGTTTGTGAGAGATTTGGTGATTCCAATTCGCAGGATATTTTGGATTTGGGTTGAAATGAACGAATGCTTTGGTCCATGATTTATTCTTTGATTATTGACAATATTTGTATGCGTCATGGTATATAAGGGGTCCCTGTGCCCAAAGGACGCTTCTAGGTAGTGCACCTCGACATCGTGGGACCTTCCATCATCCTGCGGCAACACCTACATCTTCACCTGCATTGACCGTTTCACCAGGTGGACAGAAGCCATTTCCATGTCTAATGCTAAAGAACTAAAGAGCAAAATATATATAAAGGTAAGAAAAACTAATTAACCACTGAAATTGATATAAAGTTAAATATAGATAAAGAATAATGAAGTACAAGTTAAAAACCACAGGTATATAACAAGAAATGAAAAATTCAAATAAATAATTATAAAGTGAAACGAGAGAGGAAATAAAATGTTAATAAAACACTGAAATTTTAATAATTAATCAGATAAAAAGTTAGCAAACACAAATAAACATAAATAATAATATATTCGATTTAACAGAGAAGCCAAATTCACTTAACACACTCGCATGTTTATATACGGTAATCTATGGGGGGGGGGGGCAAACATCAAGGTACTTTCCATAAACATTATAGTTTCGTAAATACAATTCATAAGTTTTGGATAGATAATTATACATACGTCAACATATTAGATAAAAACGTATATCAATTGACGTGTGGTAGCAGGTTAATTTGACGTACAATAACCTAACGTGACAAGTTATGTATCCTAGTGTGTGATAATGTTACAGCTGAAGCGGGAATATCGGTGAAATTACCTCGAGTAGAAAAATATTCCAATGAGAATATCGGATTTTGGTGACAACATGAGGTAAATTGATTAATGTAATATTCCTGATAATGTCGACATAGTACATAACAAGTCAAAGTGAATTACAGAATATTACCAACAATACAGAATTACAATGGGAAAGTAGATTTAAAATAACATCAATGGAATAAAGTGAACAGGTAAATATTACGATAAATGCCAGAACAGACAAAGCCACAAAAAAGTGACTGAGGGGGAAATATTTCGAGAGAAGGCAAATGGTAAATACATGAAACCTAAATAAAATATACATGGAAAATATTCACATGAAAAATATATTTTAATTTTTTCAAATCAAATATAAACATAAGGCAATTTTTCGCAATAGGTAAAACGCGTTTGATTTTTTTTTTGGAGGTGGGGTGGGGTGAGAGAGAGAGAGCGCGCGTGTTTGTTTCGTAGGCTAACAACCAACAACTGACGCACACAATTACATATATGAAATAATAATAATAATAATAATAATAATAATAATAATAATAATAATAATAATAATAATAATAATAATAAAAACATTCTACATTCTCCCCCCCCCCCAAAAACACATGTTATCAAATAGGTGCGATATTTTTTTTGTTTTGTTGGGGGGACATTTGTTAGTTTATGATTCCCGAGGCTTTATGGTCACTACACTGGTTCAGAGCATGATTGTGTTAGTGAGATAACTTGATAAATAATGGGAGACGGGTAGGTGAGGGTGAGGAGAAAGGTTGGGAGTTAAGAGGGAGAGTGAGGGGGAGATTAATGAGTATGAGGGGGAAGGAGGGGGAAGAGAGGGGTGGCAGGGGTAAGGGTGAGGGGAAGGAAGGGTGGGCGAGGAAGGGGCGTAAGATGGAACTAAGAAAGAGGAAGGAGAGGAGGCAAGGCGGAGAGAGTGAAGGGGGATGGAAGGAGTAAGGTGGAGGGTTAGAGACGACGAGGGAGGGGGACGGAGGAGGAAGGGAGAGTGAGAGAGGAAGGAGGAAAGGAGAGGGACGGCAGAGAGGAGAGGGACGGGAGGGAGGAGAGGGAGGGAGGAGGAGAGGGACGGGGAAAAGAGAGGAGAGAGACGGGAGGGAGGAGAGGGACGGGAGGGAGGAGAGAGACGGGAGGGAGGAGAGGGACGGGAGGAAGGAGAGGGGAGGGACGGGAGGGAGGAGAGGGAAGGGAGGAAGAGGGGAGGGGAAGAGAGAGGGAGGGGAGGGGAGGGGAGGGAGATGAATAAAAAATAAACGGGTAGGGAGAGGTATAAAAGGGTGAATGAAGAAGGGGTGTGAGAGGAAAGGTGGAGAAGGGGTGAGTGAGTTTGGGATGGAAAGAAGAGAGATAGGGAGGAAAATAAGGGGAGAGAACGAGAGAGAAAGGAAGTGAGGGAAGGGAGTGAGAAAGTGACAGGAAGAACGGTGAGGGGAGAGAGAGAGAGAGAGAGAGATCATAGCAAAGAAAAATAGAGCACTATAGCTATGCCCTAAGACACTATAGCTATGCCATAAAACCCTGCAGTTATGCCCTAAATCACTATAATTATACCTTATAATACTACAGTTTCCACGGCCGCATCAGCATTATAGGGTCGGGTCACACAAACAGCGTCGTGTCGTATTTGTTGTGAACCAGATGATTTTTTCTAACTAACTGGGATTAAAGTTGATGCTTTTAGTTTAACTTACCAAGATTAAAAAAAAGGATTTACCATAATTCTCCATGTGTTTATAGAGATAAATACAGGTTTACATTAATATCTGTGTTGGTGTAGAGATAACAGTTTCCAGTGTGATTACTCCGATAAATACAAATTACAACGAGTCAGTGTAGTCCTCTAGGTCAATATTTTATTCTACTATAATAATGTATAATTAACGATATAAAAACCAGTTGTATAATATCTCTCTGTATATTTACGGGAAATATATAAGTTCTACAAACCTTATTTCTATGTATTTATTGAAACTAAAACCAAAATTAATGTCCAATTGAATTTATCAAAGAAAAAATCAAACATTGTATTACTTCTCTATCTTTTTTCATAATAAATATCTGGTTAACTGTTCCTATGTATTCATTTAGATAAAGATAATTTATATTTAACTTGTGTATTAATCGAGATAGAACAGCTTCACACTAACTCTATATATTTATAGAGAAACGAACTTATTACTGAGAATTTCGTACATAATGGCCTACATATCGTTACGCTTTTCTCAATATAGTAAAGATATATATTGCCAATATTATGACTCGTTATCCTGGTAATATTTATAATAGTACCAGTATTTAATAATGGCTTATAATTATTGATAATAAATGATACTGATACATAATAATAATAATAATAATAATAATAATAATAATAATAATAATAATAATAATAATAATAATAATAATAATGAAAAGGGTTCAGGACAATGAAGGGTAAGAGTTGAGGGCGAGGAGGGAGGGGTAAGGGCAAAGGGTAAGGGTTCTATTCTAAGGTTCTATTACTCAATGAGAAAAAAAGACTAACGCACAAGATAAATTCCCACCTCTAAACGTCAAGTAAAAAAAAAATAAATTGAAAAAAAACCCTCAAAGTTCAAACGCCAACCAGAAGGTCCTCCCACTCTAACATATTTTGTTTTATACTTCACTTTTTTTCCTGTGTACCTGTGTCTCCCTTCCTATACCTTGAAACGTTCTCAGGAAAGATGATGTTCACCGCAGTAAACAAATGGTTCCCCTGAATGAGTTAGCTGGGAGGAGGCGAGACAACCTTTGGGCAGGTAAGAGAACGTTGTTGTGTGTGAATCAGGGAAGCCAGGCAGTGAACTGACTAGGAAGGCAAAAAAAAAATGCCAAGACAGTGATATTTAGGATCTTTGGTTAAGATTAATATTAATTCCTTGTGAAATTTATTAGAAGTTAAATTAGCAGTTCATATACATATAAGAAAAAATATAATAGTAGAATAGTATTTGATGTTGCGTAATACAGCTACTTTAGTGCACAAACTCTTTAATCCACAAAACAAACCTGTAACAAAAAAACACAACTCCCCAATATATAAATCCGACAGAAAATAATCGGAACTATCTATGGACAGGTAAAGCGACAGGTAGCTCAGACAAACAGGTGAGACGGCACACAGCTCAGACAGACAGATGAGACGGCACACAGCTCACACAGACAGGTGAGACGGCACACAGCTCAGACAGACAGGTGAGACGGCACACAGCTCAGACAGACATTAATGCTAATTTTGGACACACGTTCTATATATTCTGTGGTCACTTGCCTCGATGTGTCAGTCTTGTTTTCACTCAGGCATTCCATTGTCCTCCGTGTTCTTATTACTGCACTTCACCGTACTACCCAGCCAGTGTGTCTGAACTCAGAGGTGTGGGACTGTGGTAAAAATTTCTTAAACTTACTGAAGGAATTAATAGATTTCGGCATGATATAAAAATGAAGAAGAAGAAGAAGAAGAAGAAGAAGAAGAATTATGCAAGTGTTTGTTTAATTTGAGAATCAGCAGTGGATAATTAAGAACAAGAATATTTGAATTGAAAGGGAATGCAAGAAAACAGAATGGAGCGAGGTGGATTAGTAGTGAAACGTGGGTGGCAAATACCGTAGACTTTTCCATATTTACCCACCACACTTGTTGATCCATTAAGATGATTTACTGTCTCAGTATCATTCTTACGTGTACCGCAACTTACCGTATATCTCCCTAAAAGTCAAATCAGTTTTATCATAACTTTCTTTATTTGCTTCATAATAAATAATACGTGAAGAAAAATTTATGCAAATATTGTAAATACATTAATCTTGCCTAATAACTCATTATGTAGCCCTCGAGTATTACATCAACTTTGATTAAAAATCGGATTATCCTCTTAATAGAGTTAAGACTTGAGTTAAGACTTGACGATGAAGGTGTTAATTTGTCGTACTCAAGAGGATTAAGGTATCATACTCACAGGTGGTAATTCACTGAACGTAAGCGGTTGTCATCTTACACAAGGGGTTAAAATCCACAAGTCCGTGAAATATTCACAAGTATTCTATGACGCATGATGTTATACTACTACTACTACTACTACTACTCCACTACGAGTAACTAAGAACATAAAGGACATCAGAGCTCACCATGTAAATGACAGAAGTTCAAAGAAACTATTATCATTATATAATTCATTACATAAAAAAAATAAACAAATTGAGTTAATTACAAAAGCTCCACACCCCCGAGGCGAGTGCTTCATAATACAAGCCATGACGCGGGTCGGGGTTAATATACTGTATATTTATATATTTTAACCAAAGACTCGCCTTACTACTACTACACGTATGGATCACTATGTGTAAATATCCTTATAACATGTTTCAAATCTTTCCATCTAGTTTACTGGCAGAGTGAGCACGGTAGCAAGATTCACTTGCACAGACTGATTGAGCGACCAAGTAGGAACCACCAGAAGGACAAAGTGAGGAGGCTTGGATTGATGATGTGGAGGATATTCTGCTGGAAAATGTACTGAGGAGAGAGAGAGAGAGAGAGAGAGAGAGAGAGAGAGAGAGAGAGAGAAGAGAGAGAGAGAAAGAGAGAGAGAGAGAGAGAGAGAGAGAGGTAGGGAGAGAGCAAACACTTAATCTAGAAGAAAAACAAACAACAACTTTTCTACTTCCACCTCCCCCCCCCTTCCTCTCCCTCCTCCACCTCCCTTTCCTCCCGGCACTATTTCCTCCAGTACTTCCACAGCTCTCCAGGGACAGTCACGCTATTTAAAAAAATCTGTTTTCTTTTTCTTTTCGTCAGTCTGATACGGAAAAGAGGATTTTCTACTTCCGCGACCAATCTCAATGGCACGACTTCCTCTTTTGTTAAATGGAAAAAAAAAGATATGGATTTACCGTATAGTTCAAGAGTATCTGTCCAATTAATATTTCCATCCTATAAAGTTTTTTTCTAGATTACGTTTTGGTATTTGTTAAACGTAACCACAACTGTTTGATGACTTTTTCTAACAAATTCCGTACATAAATATATGGTTTTATTGTTGTTAGTCGTAAATAAAAACAATTTCCTTGATTTTTTTGTGGAGGGGGGGGAGAGATGTAAATAATTTAATCTTACTGGTAACGGCCAAAAATCTTTCCTCACTACTGGAATGACGAGAACACTATATCACTTGGGCTGAATGACGAGAAACACTACATCACCTGGCCTGGATAACGAGAAACACTACATCACCTGGCCTGGATAACGAGAAACACTACATCACCTGGCCTGGATGACGAGAAACACTACATCACCTGGCCTGGATGACGAGAAACACTACATCACCTGGCCTGGATGACGAGAAACACTACATCACCTGGCCTGGATGACGAGAAACACTACATCACCTCGCCTGGATGACGAGAAACACTACATCACCTGGCCTGGATGACGAGAAACACTACATCACCTGGCCTGGATGACGAGAACACTACAACACCTGCTGGCCTGATGACGAGAACACTACATCACCTGGGCCAGCCGGACGAGAAAATACTATTCACCTGGGCTCTGATGACGAAAACATCATACATCACCTGGCCTGATGACGAGAAAAAACACCAATAACGCCCGGCCCGATGACGAGAAACACTACATCACCTGGCCTGGATGACGAGAAACACTACATCACCTGGGCTGAATGACGAGAAACACTACATCACCTGGCCTGGATGACGAAAAACACTACATCACCTGGCCTGATGACGAGAAACACTACATCACCTGGCCTGGATGACGAGAAACACTACATCACCTGGGCTGAATGACGAGAAACACTACATCACCTGGCCTGGATGACGAGAAACACTACATCACTTGGCCTGGATGACGAGAAACACTACATCACTACATCATAGTTATTTATTTTAGTTGAGTAAATTTTCTCGGGATATGAAGGATAAAAATGGTGTGTGTGTGTGTGTGTGTGTGTGTGTGTGTGTGTGTGTGTGTTATAATCTTAAAGCGTTCACGTATATGTAAAAGCTTGTAAACCCGGACTATTACGCTTT